>NW_007247145.1:525011-544637 GCF_000164805.1 Carlito syrichta | reverse complement strand
GGCAGGTCGAGGCTGCGGTGGCTGGGAGCAGCCACTGCACTCCAGTCTGGTCGACAGAGTGAGACTCCAACTCAATAAAAAAAAAATTTTTTTTTTTGGTAGAGATGAGGTCCCGTTACATTGCCGAGGCTGGTCTCAAACTTCTGGGCTCAAGAATTCTCCCATCTTGGCCTCCCAAATGACATGAGCCACTGTGCCCAGTTTTCTCCTCTTCTATATCTGGACTCCTCCTGTCTCTGGAATACAGCTGAATTCCTTTTCCATCCATTTCTCTTATGGCGCTATTTATAAAACAAGTACTGTATGCAAACTCAGTTTCCTTGATAGAAATGCTTTGCTGCGCTTGATTAATCATGGCGGGACACAGCGGGGGTTAAAAAATAAGAACCAACAAACCATTGGAGGGAGGGTTTTGGAGCCATGGTACCTTGAAGGGCACAGTGGTTGTTCCCTGGTATTTCTCTGAAGGGTGAAGGGGCTCACCCTGCTCTCGTCCTTGAA
This sequence comes from Carlito syrichta, assembly GCF_000164805.1. NCBI lineage: Eukaryota > Metazoa > Chordata > Mammalia > Primates > Tarsiidae > Carlito > Carlito syrichta. The sequence goes on along the minus strand of NW_007247145.1, from coordinate 544,136 downwards.
TTTCTTCTTGGATATTTCATAGCACCAGCCCAATTCTTGTCTTAGAGTCTAGAGTTTAGGATAAATCTGGCCAAACCAGATGAGAGCCATTGCTAGTTCAGCCATTTAGACTTTATCAGGGCAGAATTCCTTGGGGTCAACAGTTTATTCCAAAGCCTACTTGGCCATCTGTCCTTCTCCCTTGAGCTTGGAAAATCCCTGGGGAAAGGAATGCATTCCCTTTTCTGGCTCTCCTGAATCAAAGCATTGAGTCCCCTCGGCCTCTCTGGAAGGTCTTAGGGCCTTGGCTGTCACAGAGATGTGGCCTTTTCCCCACCCTCTGTGACTAACTCTATCTTTAAGTGGCACTTGATGTCTTGTTAGCAATCACTTCAAGATCCACTGTTTGTTTTGAGTCGAGGTCTCCCTCTGTCATCCAGGCTGGGTGCAGTGGCACAGCTCACTTCAGCCTCGACCTCCTGGGCTCAGGCAATCCTCCCACCTCAGCCTCCCAAGTAGCTGGGACTACAGATGCGCGCCACCACGCCCAGCTAATTTTTTGACTTTTTGTGGAGATGAGGTCTCGCTATGTTGCCTAGGCTGGTCTTGAGCTCCCAGCTCAGGGAACCTCCCACCTCAGCCTCCCAAATTGCTGGGATTACAGGTGTGAGTCATCATGCCTGGCCACTGTTTCTAAAATACCTGTTTCTTATTTGAGGGTCATCTCATGTTGGATATTTACTGAGCAGAACTGATAATTATGGAGCCCAGCCTTCCTGGGTTACCAGCCCTAGTCACCTTCTCTAGAACCTTCATTCAAATTCTTCTTGCATTCCGACAGGCAGAGGGCTGATGAATAGCCATCCCTAGAGTTTTGCAGTCCTTTGCCAGAATACATTTTTTAAAATTGTGAAAACAGCAACTATAATTTCTCCAAGGGTCATTCCTTTACGGTCTTGCTCAATTTAGAAAATTCCATCCTGTCTAATCTGAGCACCTTGATCTCCTTAGATCAAAGGCTTTTATAAAGTCTAAAAAGTAGACCCAAGTCTTCAATTGATTTTGCAATTTAAATACATCTCCTCTGATTCTCTCTTCATTGGAAGAGAAGATGAGGGGTTGTCCTCGTTCCTTTTCCAGAGCCTGAGGACCGTCACTGAGCCTCTTTCATCTTCTTCATTTTGAGGCTGGGGAGCGTCCATCCTTCAGCTTCCCCCCCCCAACCATTTAGACATTTTGGTTGCTCTCTTTAGACTCAGCATTGTAATATTCTTATTAAAGCTGGAGTCTAGAGGTGTGCACAGTACACCAATGCTGGTCTCATCGATGCTGGGTGAGACAGGCAGGCTGACCTTCACTTAGTTCTTGTCAATGCACCCCTGTTGCTTTGTGTGGAATTACTCGGTTTCTGTTACAAAATCAACCTGCCTGCCCAATGCTAGGATCTAGGTCCTTTTAAAAATATTAACCTAGCCGAGCTCGGTGGCTCAGCCTGTCATCCCAGCACTTTGGGAGGCTGAGGTGAGTGGATTGCCTGAGCCCGCGGGTTCAAGACCCGCCTGGGCAACTTGGTGAGACCTCATCTTTACAATAAATAAAATAAAAAAAAATTAGCCGGGTGTGGTAGCGCACGTCATTCCACCTACTTGGAAGGCTGAGGGGGAAGGATCGCCGGAGCCCAGCAGGTCGAGGCTGTGGTGGCCGGGAGCGGCCACTGCACTCCAGTCTGGGCGACAGAGTGAGACTCCAACTCAAAAAAAAAAAATTAAAAAATAAAAAATAAAAAATAAAAAAATAAAAATATTAACCTCTTCTCCCTTTGCTGTCCATTTGCATTTTTTTTTTCCAAGTCATTTTAAGCTGGGCTCAGTGGCTCAGCTTGTAATCCCAGCACTTTGGGAGGTGGAGGTGAGAGGATTGTCTGAGCTTGTGGGTTCGAGACCAGCCTGGGCAACATGGTGAGACCTTGTCTCCACAATACATCAAAAAACTAGCTGGGCGTGGTGGCATGTGCCTGTAGTTGGAAGGCTACTAGTTCTTGTCAATGCACCCCTATTGCTTTGTGTGGAATTACTCGGTTTCTGTTCCAAAATCAACCTGCATGCCCAATGCAAGGATCTAGGTCCTTTTAAAAATATTAACCTAGCCGAGCTCGGTGGCTCAGCCTGTCATCCCAGCACTTTGGGAGGCTACTTGGAAGGCTGAGGTGGAAGGATTGCCGGAATCCAACAGGTCGACACAGGAGTGGCCGCGAGTGTGCTGCTGCATTCCAGCCTAGGCGATGGAGTGAGACTCCAACTCAAAAAAAAAAAAGTCATTTTGAATTCTAATCCTGAAATTTAGAAATTAAAACTAGTGACCTTAATGCATGTCTACAAACTACGGAGAACACAAAACTTTACAAAGGTAGCGAGTTTTCAAGGATTCTGCAATTCTAGGATTATAGTAGTGTGGGCCACTAACTTTTGTATTAAGTGAAAACAAGTGGAAAAAAAAAAGAGAAAGCGAGTGAGTACATTCCTGTTTATCTTATAAGTGTAAACATTTTGGACATTAGTTGAAAACACTATGTGCCCGTGCCTACTGCGTTATTTTTATTTCTATTTTTTGAGTTGGAATCTCACTCTTTGTTGCCCAGGCTGGAGTGCAGTGGCACGCTCACGGCCACTGGAGCCTCGATATACTGGGTTCATGTGATCCTTCCGCCTAAGCCTTCCAAGTAGCTGGAACTACAGATGCGTGCCACCATGCCTGGTTAGTTTTTGTGATTTATTGTAGAGATGAGGTCTCACCAAGTTGCTCTGGCTGGTCTTGAACCCCTGGGCTCAGGCAATAATCTCATCTCAGCCCCCCAAAGTGCTGGGATTACCGGCTTAGCCACCGTGCCCTGCCTACTGTGTTATTATTATTATTTTTTTGAGTTGGAGTCTCACTCTGTCGCCCATAATGGAGTGCAGTGCTCTGCACTCCAGTATGGCGCTCCTGGCCACCGCAGCCTCGCCTGCTGGGCTCCAGTGATCCTTCTGCTTCAGCCTTCCAAGTAGTCGGAATTACAGGCATGCGCTACTACGCCCGGCTGATTTTTTTTTTATTTATTTATTGTAGAGATGAGGTCTCACCAAGTTGCCCAGGCGGGTCTTGAACCCTCAGGCTCAGGCAATCCACTCACCTCAGCCTCCCAAAGGTGTGGGATTACAGGCTGAGCCACCGAGCCCGGCTCTACTGTGTTATTATGAAAGGTCCAGGGATCCCCATGGTGATAGAGTGATTCTCAGTGATGAGTTCCTAAAAGTCCAGCATTCTCTACAAAACCCGAATAGCATCTGTCACCAAGTGATTCTCCAGGTAGTCTGGGGACATGAGGTGCTAGAATTTGAATAAACAGCCAGTCTCCCTTTATAAAGTTACAAATCTTTATAAAAAGATGAACCCAGCAATTTCTCATCCCCCAGGCTTTTCTGAGCATATTAACCTGTTGCTCTGATCTCTAGCCAGTGTGACCACCCAGAAGACTGCCCAGGGTCCAAAGTCAGCAGACCGGGGCGGGGTCACCTATTCACAGCACACGGGGCTCCTGGCGGTATGCTGCCCCCTGCCTCAGAGTGAGTCACATAAGCAAGAGGACAAAGAAAAAGAGGCAAACAGAGAACTTGAAACAGGAAAACCTCCTCACAAACCTCCTTTGAATTTCCTTGTCTATTTTTTTTAATATGCCATGAGTATGGTGTTAGAAATATACTACGACTTATGAAGTTTTCTCTTTGGAGAATGTTTCAGATTTTCTGAGTGAGCTCGTTGCAAGTAAAGTTTCATGTTGTATGTTCATTAAAAATCTGTCAGATGTGAGAGGATTGCCTGAGTCCAGGGGTTCGAGACCAGCCTGGGGAGCTTGGCAAGACCTCATCTCTACAATAAATCAAAAAATTAGCTGGACATGGTGGTGCACGCCTGTAGTTCTGGCTACTTGGAAGGCTGAGGCAGAAGGATTGCCTGAGCCCAGCATGTCAAGGCTGCAGTGGCTGTGAGCGTGCCACTGCACTCCACCCTGGGTGACAGAGTGAGACTCCAACTCAAGCCTGTAATCCCAGCATTTTGGGAGGCCGAGGCAGGAGGATTGCTTGAGCCTAGGAGTTCGAAATCAGCCTGGGCAACATAGCGAGATCTCATCTTCACACACACAAAAAAATTAGCCAGGCATGGTGATATACGCTTGTGGTCCCAGTTATCTGGGAGCCTGAGGTGGAAGGAAGAATTGAGGTGGAGGCTGTGGAGAGCTGTGATCATGCCATTGCACTCCAGCCTGGGCAATAGAATGAGACCCTGACTTGAAAGGAAGGAAGAAAGGAAGAAAGGAATCTATCAGATAGAAGAAATATTCAGAAATGTTTTAGGCCAGAGGCCTAAGTAATCCACTGTGAGGTTGAGGAAAATATTGGCACTACTATTTATATTTCTTCTTCTTCTTTTTCTTTTTTTTGAGTCGAAGTCTCACTCTGTCCTCCAGGCTGGAATACAGTGGCACGATCACGGTTCACTGCCACCTTGACTTCCTGGGTTCAGGCGGTCCTTCTGCTCCAGCCTTTCGAGTAGCTGGGACAACAGGTGGGCACCACCACGCCCAGCTAATTTTTCTATTTTTTTTGCAGAGATGAGGTCTTGCTATGTCACCTAGGCTGGTCTCAAACTCTTGGGCTCAAACAGTCCTTCTACCTCGACCTCCTATATTTATTTTCAAAATCCCATTCTTTGTGTGTTTTTTGATGTATGTGATTTTCTGTTCCAGGCAAATTACTAGCTGCCCTAACAGACAGATCCCCAACTCTCAGTGGTTCAACGCAACAGAAACCGGTGTCCTGCCCAAGTCCCATCCTGGATGGGGGGCTGGGGGGTTCCTTCCACGTGGTCCAGAGGCCCAGGGCCCGTCCACCTCTTGGCTCCGCTGCCACCCGGGTCCTCTTCAGGCAGTGAGCGGGCAGCGGGAACTTTGCGTGCCATCTGCTTACCCATTTGGCCCAGCATGCCCTATCGATTTCATCACCTTTCCCTGGCAAGAAGTGGTTTCACCCACAGCCGAGGGGCTCCTGCCCCACGGGGTCTCGCCTGTACCGGGGCAGCTCCACCCCCTTCTTTGCCCTCAGTCTCCACCTCTTCTACAGTAGGGCACGTGTTTATTTTTGTGGGGCTACATGATCAGAAACGTTTGGAGGCTCGCAATGAAGGAACCACCAGAGTATTTAGATGCCAGGCACAATTTGTTTCTCTTTTCCTTCCAAAATGATACACGATGCTTTTGTTTCAGTTGGGGTTTCATTGTATCGCCCTGGTTGGAGTGTAATGGCATGGTGACACAATCAGACGCACTACAGCCTCGACCCCCTGGTTTGGGTGATCCTCCCATCTCAGCCTCCCGAGTAGTTGGGACTACAGATGCGCACCACTGTGCCCAGCTAATGTAAAACATTTTTTTTTTGCAGAGACGATGTTTCGCTAGGTTGCCCAGGCTGGGCTCGAGCAATCCGCAGCCTTCCCGTCTGGGTTTCCCACAGTGTTGGGATTACAGGCGTGAACCACCACACCTGGCAGTCACATCTTTATATGAGCGATGAGTTTGTTAATGAAGTATTTTTTTCTTACCCAGGTTTGAGAGATGGTTGAATGATCACTGGGGAGCTCTGTCCCATGTAATTGAAGCATAAGCTAAGAAAGTTGAGCTGACCTAGTCACAGATTTCTGGGGGATTATATTGAAAGAGGGAAGAATTATGCTTTGTAATCCTACTTTCTTTTTTCCATTAAGGAAAAAAACATCCCTAATGGTGACCCAGACTGAGACACAAACCCCTGGCCTAGGCCCTTCAACAACTAGCACGATCTGTTTCTGGGTCTATTGCCTACGTTCTTTAAGTATTCAAACTTCAAGGCTCATTTAAGGAAGGATGGGGGAGTCTTGTATAGTCCTGCAGATTATGGCACTTCCACCGGGATCCGCTCAAGACCTCTTCACAAATTCCATTCAGGTTCTTTCTGGTGGTGTGGTTGTCACTAGAGAGTTTGGGCAGCCTCACCGTGATCACTTGGGGGTGCAGATGAGGAAGGAGGGTGAATATAATTCATCTTTTTTCCCCCTTTGCTAGGTGCAGATAAATTAATTATGGTTCTCATAGAGATGTTCCTTTCCGCTTAAAATAGTATCCAATTTTCCATCCAAGTCGTTTTTTTTTTTTTTTTTTTTTTTGCTTGAGTCGGATTCTCACTCTGTCGCCCAGGCTGGAGTGCAGTGGCATGCTCACAGCCAATGCAGCCTCGACCTGCTGGGCTCAGGCAATCCTTCCACTTCAGCCTTCCAAGTAGCTGGAAATACAGGCATGTGCCACCACACCTGGCTAATTTTTTGATTTAATGTAGAGACGAGGTCTTGCCAAGTTGCCCAGGCTGGTCTCAAACCCTTGGGCTCAAGCAGTCCTCTCACCTCTGCCTCCCAAAGTGCTAGATTTACAGGTGTGAGCCACTGTGTCTGGCCCATCCAAATCTATGAATACAGGTAATTTGATTTGACATTAGGACAGGGTTTTGAACTCCTGAGACAGATGGTGTTGCCATTTGATTCTCTGCTGTGCATCCGTCAGCCTGGGCTCTCAGGCCTTAGTTTCTTTCTCCATAAAATGTGAATGAGATGTGCTTGGCAAGGCATGGTGGCTCATGCTTGTAATCCCAGCACTTTGGGAGGCTGAAGTGGGAGGATCGTTTGAACCTAGGAGTTCAAGACCGGCCTAGACCACCTAGAGAGACCCTGTCTCTACAGAAAATTAGAAAATTAGCCAGGCATGGTGGTGCACACCTGTAGTCCCAGCTCCTTGGGAGGCTGAAGCAGAAGGATCACCTGAGCCCAGAAGGTCAAGGCTGTGGTGAACCATGATCATGTCACTGTACTCCAGCCTGGGCAATAGAGCAAGACCCTGTCTTGAAAGGAAAAAAAAAAAGGAAAAAAGAAAAGGAAGAAAGAAATGTGCTCATTCATCTACTTCAGGAGGCTTTAGGGGAATTATTAATATTTAAAGACTACTTTTTAATGTTCTAAGTAACTCAAGTGGAAGGAAATGGATATGAGGGAATTTTTTATTTTTTTGAGTTGGAGTCTCACCCTGTCACCCAGGCTGGAGTGCAGTGGCATTCTCACAGTCACTGCAACCTTGACCTGCTGGACTCAAGCTATCCTTCTGCCTCAGCCTTCCAAGTAGCTGGAACTACAAGCGTGCACCACCATACCCAGCTAATTTTTTGGTTTGTTGTAGAGACGAGGTCTTGCCAGATTGCGCAGCCTAGTCTCAAACCTGTGAGCCCAGGCAATTCTCTCTCCTCTGCCTCCCAAAGTGCTGGGATTACCGGATTACATCATGCCCAGCTGTTTTTTGTTTTGTTTTGTTTTTGAGTTGGGGATCTCACTCTGTCACCCAGGCTGAAGGGCAGTGGCATGATTATGACAATCACGGCTCACAGCAGCCTCGACCTCCTGGATTCAGGTGATCCTCCCACCTCAGATTCCCGAGTAGCTGGAACTACAGGCATATGCCACCATGCTTGGCTAATTTTATTTTGGATGCAAGAGAATTTTTTAAAGGCGAAATCTGTTTAGTGTGAATTGAGTAATCTCCTGGGTTCTTTAGATAAGATCTGGAGTGGTCTTTAGATTCATGGCTGTCTACTGGAAAAGAACTGTGACCTACTTTTACTGCTGACAGTGTATACACGGGAGAGTGATTCTCGGACCCGCTCTGAGGATAACCATGTTTGAATCCCACCTTGAAAGATTCATTTTAGTTTGTTTGTTTGTTTGTGTGTGTGTTTGTTTGTTTGTTTTTGAGTTGGAGTCTCACTCTGTCGCCCAGACTGAGGGCTCCGGTGATCCTTCCGCCTCAGCCTTCCAAGTAGCTGGAACTACAGGTGCGCGCTACCACGCCCGGCTAATTTTTTGATTTGTTGTAGAGATGAGGTCTTGTCTCGAACCCGCGGGTTCAGGCAATCCACTCACCTCGGCCTCCCAAAGTGTTGGGATTACAGGCTGAGCCACCAAGCCCGGCTGATTCATTTTAAATGTAAGGATAATTTTCCAGCATCTTGGGAGGCCAAGACAAGAGGATCACTTGAGGCCACGAGTTTGAGCCCAGCCTGAGCAACATAGTGAGACTTTGTCTGTACAAAAATAAAAAATAAAAAAATTAGGCATGGTGGTGCTTGCCTGTAGTCCCAGCTGCTTGGGAGTTTGAGGTGGGAGGATTGCCTGAGCCTGGGAGGTAGAAGCTGCAGTGAGCCATGAGTGTGCTACTGAACCAGCCTGGACGACAGAGTGAGACTCTGACTCAAAAAAAAAAAAAGAAGTAAGGGTCATTTAAGTGCCTTAATGTAAGAATACAATGAACACTTGTGTTAGAATACAATGGACATTTACCTCCAGATGAAAAATCAATGGTCTGGTGGAGAGTTTTCTCATAAAATAACCCCTCTTTATTTTTTTTTCTGCAGACAAAACTGCGTGGAGTTTTATCCTATATTCATGATTACATTGTGGATGGCTGGATGGTATTTCAACCAAGGTAATTTTAAAATACAGTCAGCTCTGTTCTAATATCACTGCGGTACTTAAAACCATCAAGGAACAGATATGCATCTATATGGCTATGGATCCTGGAAACTATTTTATTGATTAATTGATTGAGCCTCACTGTGTCACCCAAGCTGGAGTGTAGTGGCACACTCACTGGCCACCCCAGCATCGACCTGCTGGGCTCAGGCGATCCTTCCGCCTCAGCCCTCCAAGTAGCTGGAACTACAGGCGTGTGCTACCATGCCCAGCTAATTTTTTTAATTGATTTATTGTAGAGATGAGGTCTCATCAGATTACCCAGTCTGTTCTCGAACCCATGAGCTCAGGCAATCCCCTCACCTCAGCCTCCCAAAATGCTGGGATTACGGACTTGTTACCATGTCCGGCCCCTGGAAACCATTTTAAACAGAATAAGCAATATCTGTCTGCAACAAAGAAGGCTGTGTTGGCCTGGTGTAGTGACTCACTCCTTGGTAGTAGTACCTTGGGTGACTGAGGCAGGAGGATTGCTTGAGCCCAGCAGTTTGAGACTAGCTTGGGCAACAGAGCGAGGGCCCCATCTCTACAAAAGAAAAAAGAAAAAAAGGAAAGTGGTGTTGCTAAATTTGGCTTCATTCCAATTTAATTCAGTAATTTAAAAAAATATTGATACAAACTCTATGCGGGGCACTGAAGGATGAAAATGACAGGAGCTTTGTCTTTAAATCTAATAATCTTAAACGACGCAGGGGTTGAGGTGCTGACCCCATGCCGTTTTGAAAATGTAACTTTTGACATCCCCAAAATTTGCCTACTAATATCCCTACTGTTGTCTGGAAGCCTTACTGGTAACATAAACAGTCGGCTTGCACAGATCTTGTGTGTTATATGCACCGTATACTGTATTCTTATGATAAAACAAGCTAGAGAGGAGACAGTGTTATTACAAAAATTCTAAGGAAGAGAAATGCCTATTTACTGTTCATTAAGTGGAAGTGGGTCATCCTACCGGTCGTTATCCTTGTTGCTTTCACGTTGAGCAGGCCAAGGAGAGGGAGGAAGAGGAGGGACTGGTCTTACCATCTCAGGCAGAGGCGGCAGTGGCAGAAAGGGAGGCGGGGAAGACAGGGACGTGTGGTGCCACTTTACAGAAACGCATCATCATCTCTCTGGTTGTTTTGCTTTTTCACTTCTAAAAATAAGAAGGGACCCATCCTTCTTCTACCATTTGCGTTAGTCTCAGTGCCCATGTCATAAAAGAAGTCGGAAGCAGTCTTAAAGAAGCAGAACCCTTCTGCCAGATTGTCTGATGTCGATTTGTTTCCTGTCACTGCTTCCCCTCATATCTTCTTCCTCACCATCTAGTACTGATTCAGAAACCCCCTTTCTCCATCAAGTCATCTCTTAATTCCTCTGGTGTAGTGTCGGTTAGCTCTCGGATATATTCAAGATTCCTATGTTGAAACCCTTTACTCCCCATCCTTTTTCTTCCCACATCTACAATCTCTTTCATGATTTCCTTTATCGGCTCTCTTGTAAATCGTGTGAGGTCATACACAACATCAGGACACATTTTTCTTCCGTGGGAATTTATTGTTTTGGGCTTGATGGCTTTCATGGCTTTTTCTGTAACAGCGATGGCATCTTCAATGGTGGAATCCTTCCAGATTTTCGTGATGTTCTATCGGGGTTCCCATCCACAGTGTTGACAATCCTTTCCATGGAGCACCTTGTGTCATGAGCCTTCAAGTTTTTTATGAGCCTCTGATCTAGAGGCTGCATTAGAGACCTTGTGTTCAAAGGCGAGTAGACCATTTTGATACCTTCAGTGTTGAATTCATGGGGTTCTGGGTAGCCAGGGGCATTGTCCAATATCAAACAACCTTTAAAAGGCAGTCCCTTTACTTGCAAGATACTTTCTGACTTCAGGAACAAAGCATCAATGGAACCAATCCAAAAGAAGGGTTCTTGTTGTCCAGGCCTCCTTTTACAATCACAAGACTGGCAGTTGGTGTTTATCTTTTCCTTTCAAGGTTCAGGAGTCAGCAGCATTATAGCTAAGGGAAGTCCTGATGATAAACCCAACTGTATTTACACAAAACAGCAGCATAACCTATCCCTTCCTGCCTTAAATCCTGGTACTCGCTTCTGCCTTACTAATAAATGTCCTTTGTGGTTTTTTTTTCCTAGACAAGAGCACTTTTGTCTACATTAAAAACCTTGTCAGGCAGATATCCCTTTTCCTTAATGATTTTCTTAATGGTGTCTTGAAACTGGTCTGCGGCTTCTTGCTTGGTAGAAATTGCTTCTCCTGTTATCTTGACTTTGTAAAAGCCAAACCTCTTTCTAAAGATATCAAACCATCCTTTGCTGACATTAATTCTATAGCCCTAGATCCCTCATATTCCTTTTGCTTTAATTTCTCATATAATGATGTTTCTCAAGTCATACTAAGGTCTATAAGTATGGTTTTCTTTTAGCAATCTTGTACTCACATAAAAGCTGTATTTTTGATATGAGAGAAAAAGGTATTTTGCAAAAAGTACAAGGTTTTTGCCCCTGCTGGTGTAGCTGCAGCTATGGATTTATGAATTTTCCCTTCTTCTTGTTTTTCTTCTTCTTCTTCCTCTTTCTCTTCTTCCTCCTCTTCTTCTTCCTCCACTTTCTCTTCCTCCTTCCTCCCTCTTCCCCATCCATCTCCCCCTCCTCTTTTTCTTCTCCTCTCCTTTCTTCTTCTTCCTCTTCCTCTTCCTTCCTCCCTCTTCCCTCATCCATCTTCCCCCTCCTCCTTTTCTTCTTTTCCTCCTCCTTCTCCTTCTTCTTCCTCTCCTCCTCCTCCTCTTCCTCTTCTTTCTTTTTCTTCTTTGGTGGTCCCTACACTGAATTCATTTATCTTGAAATGGCAGGCAACCACAACTGCAGACCTCAATCTACAGTACATACTAAGCAAGTCAGCTCTTTCTTGTAATATCATGACTTTTCTCTGCTTCTTGGGAACACTTCCAGCATCAGTAGTACTCTGTATGGGTCTCATGGTGTTATTCAGAGTTTATGATGTTGCCTTAAACAAAATGAAGAATAGGTGAGAACTGCAAGAGATCGCTTTTTCTTTTCATTTAGAGTCAGAATCTCACTGTTACCCGGGCTGGAGTGCAGAGGCACGCTCATGGCCACTGCAGCCTCGACCTGCTGGATTTAGGTGATCCTTCTGCCTCAGCCTTCCAAGTAGCTGGAACTACAGGTGTGCGCTACCACTCCTGGCTTAGTTTTTGATATATTGTAGAGATGAGGTCTTGCCAAGTTGCCTGGGCTGGTCTTAAACTCCTGGGCTCAGGCAATCCACTTGCCTCGGCCTCCCAAAGTGTTGGGATTATAGACTTGAACCACCATGCCCAGCCAAGAACTACAAGAGATCATTTTTATTGTGATACACAACTTACATGAGAGATGAACAGCTCATTGGAGATGACTGGTGTTGCATGGTGTTTTAAGCAGATACTCTCAGCACTGGAATTCACCACAATAGCAACTAGGATATGGCTATGAAATTATTAGAGTTGTACAGTGTTACTGCAGATAGTTTTGTACAGTTATGATTCAATATTGCATCCTTGCATTTGCTTAAATTTCTCTTGATTGCAAATGGCACCACTATGGTCTGCAAGTGTTTGAGTAAGTTTTGGTAAATTTTAACTTGTTTTTAGATTTGTGTATATTTTATGGTGGCAAATGGTAGAATAGGCCAGTATCCACATATATTTTATACATTCATTACATGTCTAACTTTTTCTTAATTTTTTTCAGTTATTCTAGGCTATGTGGTTCATTTGTGAGTTTTGTCAATTTGCTGCAAATCTCCAATAAGTTTTTTCAATATATTTATTGAAAAAAAATCTGTGTATAGCCCATGCAGTTCCGATCTATGTTGCTTAAAGGTCAACTGTAATTCTAATTAACCAAAGGAACAGGACACAGAATTGACAATTCACCTTAATAATTATAACTGGCCAGGAATGGTCACTCAATGCCTTTAATCCCTGCACTTTGGGAGGCTAGGGCAGGAGGATCACTTGAGGCCAGGACTTTGAGACCAGGGCAACATATAGAGACCCCTCCCTTTAAAAAAAAGAAAAGAAAAAAAAAATTAACCATGCCTGGTGCTACAAGCCTATAGTTCCATCTACTTGGAAGGCTGAAGTGGGAAAATTACTTGAGCCCAGGAGGTTGAGACTGCAGTGAGCTATGATTGTGCCACTGTACACCAGTCTGGATGACACAGTGAGACCCTGTCCCAAGATAATAATAATGATTATTATAGCTAATATTTGTTGAGCCTTTACTGTGTGCCAGGTACTGTTTTTAAGTTTTATGCATAACGTTGTCTCGTGTATAAGACTTATAGGATATAAGACCTTCATATGACGCAGTGTCTATAATTAATTCCTACTTTCCAGATAAGGAAACTGGGATGCAGAGAGGTTAAGTAACTTGTCCAACTTGATATTCACTAATGTAGGGAAAATTTCCCTTTCAAGAGCAGAGCAGGGTCCATAGGTATTTGTGCCAACAACCCATGTACCTTTTCTTAAGGGTCCCCCAGGATAAAGTGCTGCTGTTAGTACCGTAGCAATTCTACAAACATCTGCTTTCCATTTGACTGGGGTGTCCTTGGTGAGCTGAGGTCTATTCACTTAATGGGGAATCAGGCCAGCACCTGCTTCCTTAGTTGGAGAAATTCAATCCTCTTTGATTTCTGGTAATTTCCATGGCCTTATTTGGGTTTGCAGTTGATTGCCAAGATTTGCTTTTTTTTTTTTTTTTTGACAGGGGTGATCCTGGCTCACTGCAATCTCAACTTCCTAGGGTCAAGTGATCCTTCCACTTCAGCCTCCTGAGTAGCTAGGACTACAGGCATGTGCCACCACATCTGGCTAATTTATTTGACTTTTTTGCAGAGATGAGATCTCGTTATGTTGCCCAGGCTGGTCTCGACCACCTGGGCTCAAGCAATCCTCCCCCTTTGGCCTCCCAGAGTGCTGAGATTCCAAGGGTGAGCCACTACACTCGGCCTGATTGCCAAGATTTAAATAAACCCAAATCCAGCTGCTTTCAAAAGCAACCCGGGTGGGTCTCAGTGGCTCAGCCTGTCATCCCAGCACTTTGAGAGGCTGAAGCGAGTGGATTGCCTGAGCCTGTGGGTTCGAGACCAGTCTGGGCAACTTGGCAAGACCTCGTCTCTACAATTAAAAAAAAATTAACCAGATGTGGTAGAGCGTGCCTGTAGTTTCAGCTACTTGGAAGGCTGAGGCAGAAGGTTTGCCGGAGCCTAGCAGGTCCACACTGGGGTGGCTGTGAGCATGCCACTACACTCCAGCCTGGGTGACAGAGTGAGATTCCGATTCAAAAAAAAAAAGCAACCCATCACTCTTTCATGTAATTTTTGCTATCAGCTGAGGAAGTTCAGGTAAAATTTCCTTTAGAACAGGGGTCTCCTACCTCCAGGTCACAAACCAGTATGGTCTATGGCCTGTCAGGAACCAGGCTGCTGCACAGCAGGAGATAAGCAGCAGGTGAGTAAGCAAAATTTTGTCTATATTTATAGCCTCTCCCCATCGCTCGTGTTACTGTCTGCTCTCAGATCAGTGGCCTCAGATTCTCACAGGAGCGGGAGCCCTATTATGAATTGTGCCTGTGAGGGACCCTGGTTGCACGCTCCTTATGAGAATCTGCTGCCTGATGGTCTGAGGTGGAGCTGAGGTGGTGATGCTAGCGCTGTCTCCCATCACTCCCAGATGGGACCGTCAAGTTGCAGCAAAACAAGCTCAGGGCTCCCACTCATTCTGCATCATGGTGAGTTGTACAGTTATTTCATGATATATTACAATGTAATGATCATAGAAATAAAGTGTGCAATAAAATGCCCTTAAATCATCCTGAAACCATCCTCCTTCCTAACGCTGGTCTGTGGAAAAATTGTCTTCCATGAAACCAGTCCCTGATGCCAAAAAGGTTGGGCACTGCTGCTTTAGAGTAAGACTCCTTAACTTTATTCCACCTCATACTTGTGTTGCCTAAGGGCGTGAGTGCACGTGACTGTACCTTGTCTGGGAAGACCACATTCACAACTCAGGAGAAAAAGGCCTTTTGGTGATGGGGCCCACCTCTGCCGTCAGACCCTTTGGCTTTCTCTCGGATGGGCTGAAAGAGGCCGCCTGCCTGTCAGGAAAGGATTTCTTGGGTCCGTGGTCAGAATTTCCTTCTTGTTCTTTCTCACCCAAAGTCAGTTGCCTGCTGCCCGTCCCTGAACATTCTCTTGGCTTTTCAGGAGGAATTCACTAGATGGGGAGTCTCAAGACTGTGCAGGATCCTTCGACCTCCTCAGACCCAGGCCCTACCATCTCTGCGTGGACCCCCATTTCCATCCCTCAGAACCCAAGGCAGCCGTCATCCTCCCCCCACAGAGGCCTTCCCTGATCCTTTCCTGTAATTCTTCTCTCCCGTTCCTCTCCATTCCCTTCCCAGCACTTCCAAGTTTGAGTTTTCTTTTCAATTTTTTTTCTTTGTTTGTCTCTGTCTTTGTCAATGGAATATAATCTCTTTAAAGTCAGGGAGCCTGTATCTTTTTCACTGCTAACCCCAATCCTTAGAATAATACTTGGTATGCATAGCAGAAACTAAGGAAAGAATATTTGTGACAAAGTAAAATAATAAATGTAATTTTATTAACATATCACAATCCCACACATAGACCCTGAACGTTTACAGAAGGGATCTGGCCATTGCACCTGTGAAACGCTAAGGCAGAGAGGCTGGTCTCTAACACAGCAAGATGTTGATAGTTTGTTTTCGCTGGACACAACAGCAGAAGATTATCATACGTTTCTTTCTGAGATAAAATTTACATATAATGAAACGCATACATTATAAGAGTTCGATGGGTTTGGACAAGTGTACACATGTGTGTGACTCCAATCCCTACCAAGACGCAGGCATGACCACACTCAGAAGATGTCCTCCTGCTCCTCCCAGCCAGTCTCCATTACCCCTCCCTTCCAGATGCACACACTTCTGATTTTCTCATCATTTAGTTTGGTCCTTTCTAGGACTTCATTTCATTAGAATTGTGCAGTCTGTACCCTTGCGAGACGCTTCATTCACTCAGCAAAATGCTTTTGATATTCACCATATTGTGTACATTTCGGTTTCTTTTTTTTTCCCCTTTTCTTTTTTTTTGAGTTGGAGTCTCACTCTGTCGCCCAGACTGGAGTGCAGTGGCCGCTCCCGGCCACCACAGCCTCGACCTGCTGGGCTCCGGCGATCCTTCCGCCTCAGCCTTCCGAGTAGCCGGAATTACAGGCATGTGCTACCATGCCCGGCTGATTTTTTGATTTATTGTAGAGATGAGGTCTCGCCAAGTTGCCCAGGCGGGTCTTGAACGCACGGGGCTCAGGCAATCCACTCACCTCAGCCTCCCAAAGGCGCGGGATTACAGACTGAGCCACCGAGCCCGGCTCCCTTTTCTTTTTTTAAGTGAAGGTATCACTCTGTCGCCCATGCTGGGGTGCAGTGGCATGATCACTGCTCACCGCAGACTTGAACTCCTAGGCTCAGGTGATTCTCCCACCTCAGTTGCCTGAGTAGCTGCAACAACAGGCATGCTACAGTCACCTCTTGAATTTTTACAGAGATGAAGTCTCACTATGTTGCTTAAGCTGGTTTCAAACTCATGGGCTCAAGCAATTCTCTCACCTTGGCCTCCCAAAGTGAGCCATCATGCCTGGCCTGAAACATTTTTTATATGTTTATTGGCACTTTTTTTTTGAGTTGGAGTCTCACTCCATCACCCAGGTTGGAGTACAGTGGCACGCTCATGGCCACCCCAGCATCGACCTGCTGGGCTCTGGCGATCCTTCCACCTCAGCCTTCCAAGTAGCTGGAACGACAGGTGTGCACTACCATGCCTGGCTAATTTTTGATTTATTGTAGAGATGAGGTCTTGCCAAGTTGCCTGGGCTGGTCTTGAACCCATGGGCTCAGGCTATCCACTCGCCTCAGCCTCCCAAAGTGCTGGGATGACAGGCTGAGCTACCAAGCCTGGCCTATTGGCACTTCTGTTATCTTCTTATATGGGTTCTCTGTGTGCTCTGCATATTTTGTCAGATATATGTTTTATAAGCATTTCTCAGTCTTCACACCATGTCTTAAGAGACTGCTATTGTATTTTGTACCTTGTCTCCCCCCACCCCCTGCAGTTTTTGCAGCTTGTCTGGGTCTGGTGTACATTTACGCCCGTCACCTATACTTTTGGGGATATTCAGCAGCTGCTAAAAAAAGGTAAGGAGAACCCAACAGTTGTGTATTTATGCAGGATGAGGTCTTGGGGTGTATTAATGGCACTGAGGGTTGTGGTAACAAAAGTGACCCATCCCTCCTGAGGCCATGACCTGCCAGGCCATACACAGTTAGATGTAAGGTGGGAAAACGCCAAGTATAAAACACTTGAGTTAAAGAGTGCACTGAATGTGGACTCTTTAAATCCTTGCAAAAATCCTGCATTATCTCCAGAAAGTTACCAAGGAAATAATCCTGCCTGGTTTGATCATCCTTTGAATGTTCAAAGAAGTCACCTGACCTCTATGTCCAGACATTCTCTTTAATTTATGTGACAAACCACCATTTCCAAATGGCAACAACATGGATGTTCTGAGCAGTGTCAGCAATGAGCAGTCTCAGTCAGGCCTCCCAGCTGCCTCGTGCCAGCCTGTGGTGTCACTTCTTTCCTTTATGTCCCCCCTCCAGGGTCACCGGTTTCTACTTGAGTCTGGGGATGTTGGCCTTGCTGACTGTCCTAGGAGCCCTGGGAGTTGCAAACAGCTTTCTGGATGAATACCTGGACCTCAATGTCGCCAAGAAACTGAGGCGGCACTTCTAATTTTTTCTCCTCCCTTTACTTTTGTATTTGCAGAAGATGTTCCCATCCTGAAGGGACTATGGTGTCATTTGTTAAATAAAAAAACACATAAAGGTCTTTAGTCTGTTTTTCTTGAAATAGCTTTGTAGAAACACATTCTTTAAAGAATATGGGGGAACCCCAAAAAACACAAAATTGTTTTTTTGGAGGGCAGGTCCCTTGTAGTGCTGGCTTCCCCCAGCTAGGTAAGTCTTCTACACACCCATCAGCATCAGTGTACCAGTTAGTGTTGTGAGAAGCTGTATTTGGCTTCATGATTTTTTTTTTGAAAATTATTTCATTGTGTTTGCTCATTTTATGATGGATGATTTACAAACACAGCTGCCCACACCACACTGAGTGTTCAGCAGTTTTTGACCAAAAAAGCGACATGACCTCCATGCCCCACCCTCTCTATTCATTGGATCTCACCCCAAGGATTTTGTTTGTTTGTTTGTTTTCCTGAATGAAAAAAGTCCTCAAAGGGAAACGTTTTGCTGATGTGGAAAAAGTGAAACAAAAAAGGGCAGAGGCCCCAAAAGGCACAAAATTGATGAGTTCAAAAACTGTTTTGAGCAGTGGAAAAAGCATCTTGATAGGTGCATTGCAACAAATGGAGAGTAATTTGAAGGTGACTAAAGTTTAAACATGGGAGAATAAATACACAACTTTTTATAAATAAATCCCGGATTTTTGGGGGTCCCATTTTTGAATCGGAATCTCACTCTGTCACCCAGGCTGGAGTGAAGTGGCATGATCACAACTAATGCAGCTTCAACCTGCTGGACTCAGGCGATCCTTCTGCTTCAGGTTTCCAAGTAGCTGGAACTACAAGCACATGCCACCACACTGCTAATTTTTTTATGTATTGCAGGGATGAGGTCTCACCAAGTTGCTCAGGCTGGTCTTGAACCCCTGGGCTCAGGCAATCCTCTTGCCTCTGCCTCCCAAAATGCTGGAATTACAGGCATCAACCACCATGCCTAGCTGAACTGAAATTTTCTTGAGGTGGGTATGTCTGTATCATCAGTGGAAGTGTGTTGAGCCTAGGGGTTAGAAAGCCATGCTGAGGTCAGGCGTGGTGGCTCATGCTTATAATCCTAGCATTTTAGGAGGTCGAGGTGAGAGGATTGCCTGAACTCATGGGTTCAAAACCGTGCTGAAGTCATGACCAGTCACATGGGGAAGAAGTAGCCTTAATGCTGGGTGAGGTATCTTAATGCCAGATGAGGTGTGTTGCTCCATGGGTTCTTTGACTTTGCCACAGGAAAGAATTTTAGAGTGAGTCCAAAGTATAGCTTAAGAAATAATTTATTAGAAAGAAAAGGGACATACTGAAGAAAAAGTTTGGGTACCTTAAGAGAAAGGGCATGTGCTTGTCTTTGACAAGAAGCTTTATATACTTTTACAATAATGGTTAAGCAAACCATGAGTTAAGAGCGGAGAGCTATAGGTATCTGGTCATGCGTGTTGATGACCATCTCTCAACCTTTGAGTTCACAATGACTTTCTTTTTTTTTTTTTGAGTTGGACTCCCACTCTGTTGCCCAGACCGGAGTGCAGCGGCCACTCCCGGCCACCGCAGCCTCGACCTGCTGGGCTCCAGCGATCTGCTG
>NW_007247145.1:522763-524772 GCF_000164805.1 Carlito syrichta | reverse complement strand
TTGCTGCCCAGACGGGTCTCGAACCTGCGGGCTCAGGCAATCCACTCACCTCAGCCTCCCAAAGGTGCGGGATTACAGGCTGAACCACTGAGCCTGGCCACAATGACTTTCTAAATAATGAAAGTTTCTGTCTAACTAGATTTGGGCTTTTCTTAGAACATCATGTCTGTGTTTTGGGTAATTCCCTGCTGTTTTTGTGATTTACTGTACTGGCCATTACATACTCCAAACTGCAAGTTGGTCAGGTCTGATCTGGGTGGTTGAACAATTACCTTATTTATTTTATTTTTTAATTTTTTAGATTAGAAAATATAGTTTATTTAGAAAGTAAGCAAGAAAGAGAGAGAGGGAATTCACCTCCCCAAAGTAGGGGAGGGGGCCAAAGCCAGGAAACATGGCGACGGTCATAGCTCGAAGAACATGTGGCCACACCACAATTTAGTAAGGCAACGGCCCGATTACCCTATTTTAATTTAGATCTGGCTGAGAAAACCTGCCCAACTACATCTAAAGTATGTTAATTATGCCTGTTTCAACCTGACTTGTGTGCTGGGGACTTTCTGCGGACTACCAACACAGCCTGCCTCTGAAACTGCTCCTTCCTTGATAGAAAGTTCCAGAAGGATGATAAGGTAGCCAAGCCTTTTCATGGGTCACAGGAAAGCAACAGATGGCCGCATGTGGGAGAAATCAGGCAAACAAATAGAATAGCCAGAGAAGGGAGTCATCAAATAATAGCACAAAACAAACCTGCCTGTGAACATGTATGTTATAAAGCAGAAAGGAAAAGGGGAAAAAAAAAGTGATCATTTTAAGAATATACGACCCAATGCTGTGTGAATATTTATTCCCCTGGGCAGAGGAGGGAGGGTCACGCTCACAGCTGTAAAATCTGGGCTGGAGTCTGCTGCATAGCTCATATCACGTGAGGTTTTGGAGCGTGATTCAGAAAGTGCAGCAGGATACTTGTCTCCTCTGACTGATGAGCACTTGCTGTCTGGCACAATTTGATGGACTTTTCTTCATTTTCTTCATCTGTAAAATGGAAATAATCCTACTTCACAGCTTTCAAAGAAAAGGAAAACTGGGCCATGTGCAGTGGCTCCTGCATGCCATCCCAGCACTGCTGGGAGGATGAGACAGGAGGATGCCTTGAGCCCAGGAGTTTGAGACTAGCCTGGGCAACATAGTGAGATCTCATCTCTACAAAAAAATCAAAAGTTAGCCAGGCGTGGTGGCACATGCCTGTAGTCCCAGCTACTTGGGAGGCCAAGGTGGATCCCCTGAGCCCAGTAGGTCAAGGCTGTGGTGAGCTGTGATTGAGCCATTGCACTTCAGTCTAGGCAACAGAGTGAAACCCTGACTAAAAAAAAAAGAAAAAGAAAAGAAAAGAAAGAAAGAAAGAAAGAAAAAGAAGAATTATGAGCATACATCACACATTTTAACATCAGGAAAAGAAACTTCTGCCAATTTTTCTAAAGAAAATTGGACAGCCTTGAATCTGGTGTGGACATCTTCAAAAGATGTTTATTGACATTTTTTTTTTTTGTGGGTACAAAGGAAGCTACAAAGGTTAGGAATAATAGAAAAGGAAGTAAAGCTGGGCACAGTGGCTCATGCCTGTAATCCTAGCATTTTGGGAGACTGAGGCAGGAGAATTGCTTGAGCCCAGGAATTCGAGACCAGCCTGGGCACCTTAGCGAGAGTCTGTCTCTATAAAAATTAAAAAAAATATATATATACACACATATGTATATGAAAAGAAAATACAGACTTTTTTTTTTTGAGTTGGAGTCTTACTCCATCGCCCAGGCTGGAGTGCAGTGGCAGGCTTATGCTCACCCCAGTGTCCACCAGCTGGGCTCAGGTGATCCATTTACCTCAGCCTTCCAAGTAGCTGGAACTACAGGCGCGCGCTACCACGCCTGGTTTTTTTTTGTTTTTTTTGTTTTGAGTTGGAGTCTTACTCTGTCACCCAGACTGGAGTGCAGTGGCCGCTCCCGGCCACC
>NW_007247145.1:515175-521972 GCF_000164805.1 Carlito syrichta | reverse complement strand
TCAGGCAATTCACTCGCCTTGGCCTCCCAAAGTGCTGGGATTACAGACTGAGCCACCGAGACCGGCCAAATACAGACATTTAAATACTAGTGTTTCCAGAATGCAAGGGGAGAAGACGTGCCTTCTAATAGCCCAAATAGATATACAGTATTAAATGCCCCAAAGTACACAGAAAATGTGCTGGCCCGGGAATAGATACTAGTTCAGGTCCCCAACTCATTGGCTTTTGGCTTTGGACAAAGCAACCATCAAGAAGCAGCCGTGAAGATTCTGGAGCCAGACCACCTGTCTGGTCCTATCCTTTGCTGGCTGTCTTACCTCCTATACTTTGTAACTCTCTGCCTCCATTTTCACTTAGGTAAAATGGAACTCATACTCTAAAACATTATGATTTCACAGACTTTTCGCTTAGTGTTCTGACCAGTTATGGTGGCGATTCATATTGTGACATTTTAATTGTTTTGTACATTGAAGACAGGAGAGTGCACTTAATTTACCCTAAGGCATAATTACTATGTCATCATGTTCTTTGGAAGTAGAGAAGAAACTTTCCAAATCTTATACTTGAGGATTATAAAGAATTTACATTTTGTACTTAAATTTTTTTGTTCTGGGCAGTGTAAAACACACACACACACACACACACACACACACACACACACACACACACACGAACGCACAATGCATGTAAGCACACGGTTTGGTTAAACTTATGTAAACAGGCAGTGGATGTACCAAGCTATCAAAGCTTTGTCATTTTAAACATTTGAGCCACTGACTTTATTTCCTTTGTTCTAATTCCACTGTCA
The DNA here is from genome assembly GCF_000164805.1 of Carlito syrichta. Classification (NCBI taxonomy): domain Eukaryota; kingdom Metazoa; phylum Chordata; class Mammalia; order Primates; family Tarsiidae; genus Carlito; species Carlito syrichta. Next base: position 521,163 of record NW_007247145.1, on the reverse strand, counting down.
CTAGGCAACCTTTTGATTATGTTAACTTCTATTTGATTTGGCTACAGGGAGTAAACATGCTGGCCAGAGAGACATGAGTTTCTGATCAGTTTGACAGTTACGCAGACATTTTTTGGTATACTAGTAAATTGACCAATTTTATTTGTAGAAATCAGACTATTTCCTCAAAAAGTCAATGTCATGAAGAAAGAGATGGAAAGATTTTTTTTCTGTGTTAGGAGAGTCTTAAGAGTCATAAAAACCAAATGGCATAGTGAGTTCCTTGATCAAATCCTGATTAGAAAAAAGCAGCTATGGAAGATCTTTGGGACAATTTGTTTTTAAAAGATGAGTCTTGCAGTATTGCCCAGGCGGGATTGCAGTGACTTGATCATAGCTCACTGTAGCTTCGGACTCCTGGGCTCAAGGAATTCTCCCAACTCAACCTCTGGGTAGCTAGGACTGCAGGTGTGCACCAGTACACCCCACTAATTTTTAAAAACCTTTAAAGAAACTAGGTCTCATTATGTTGCCCCGGTTGGTTTTGAACTCCTGGCATCAAGCAATCCTCCTGCTTCAGCCTCCCAAGTAGTTGGGATTATAAGTGAGAGCCACCATGACCACCAACTGGAACAATTTGGATATGGAATAAGCATTAGATGATATCAGGGAATAAAAGTTAAATGTGTTAGGTGTGATAATGATATCAAGGCTGGGAAAGAAGAGAATGCCTAATTCTTTGGAGCTGCATGCTGAAGGATTGAGGGGTGAAGGGACTGAAGATGTATTACTCACTTTGAAATGATTCCAAGAAGTACATGGGAAGGATTTACGGCAGTGTTAACAATGATACAATCTTGTTGATAGGTGCATAGGTATTCACTGTACTATTCTTTTTATTTTTCTGATTATTTGAAAATGTTCATAGCAAAAATAAAAAAATCTAACCAGGTGCAGTGGCTCACACTTATAATACCAATACCTCAGGAGGCCAAGGCAGGAGGATTGTTTGAGTTCAGAGTTCCAGATAAGCTTGGACAACATAACAAGATCTTATCTCTAAAAAAAAAAAAAAAAAAAATTAGCTTGGCATGGTGGCACGCACCTGTAGCTCCAGCCCCTTGGGAAGCTGAGGTGGAAAGATCACCTGAGCCCAGGAGGTTGAGGCTGTGGTGAGCCGTGAGTATACCACTGCACTCCAGCCTGGGCAACAGAGGGAGACCCTGACCCCCCAAAAAATTCTGAAGAGAAGTGAAAACCCCAAATCAGGTTCTTGGTAACTCTGAAGGCTTTCTGTGTTGAGCTGTGGGTTTGCTCTGGGATTCAGTGACATGGTGGGATCCACAGTCATAGTGCTTGCCTGGTGTGGAAGCTTCAGGGGTAATCTCTGCCTGTCGCATGAAAGGAGTCCATCATCTGGCTGGAGGACGCAAGGGTAGGAGTCCAATGTCCTCAGAACTCAAAACAAAAATGACACAAGAGAATCAAGGAGAAAAACAAAGAGAAAAGGAACACATTCAAAAAGAACATAAAAGAATAAAGGACCGTTCTCAGGTATTTTTCCACCCCTGCTTTTCTTTTAGGGCATGGGGTGCAGCCAAAATATCCTGTGGAATAAAATATCAGGACACTTGTTTTTCACCCCTTTTCTCCAGACACAATGCCCGTTGAAAAGAATGGTCGGGCTGGGAGCGGTGGCTCATGCCTGTCATCTCAGCATTTTGGGAGGCCGAGGTGAGAGGCTTGCTTGAGCCCAGAGGTTTGAGACCAGACTGGGCTGCATAAGCGAGAATTTGTCTCTACAAAAAAACAAAAACAAAAACAAACAGTCAGACATGGTGGTGTGCACCTGTAGTTTCAGAGAGGTTGAGGCAGGAGGATCACTTGAACCCAGGAATTTAAGGCTGCAGTGAGTCATGATCATGTCATTGCACTCCAGCCTGGGCAACAGAGTGAGATCCCAACTGAAGGAAAAAAAGAATAGCTTGTAGAATATTTCTGAATGTTCCTAAATTTATAAAAGTTTATTCTCTCCCTCTTTCCTCATCACACACTTACTGCACTGGGGTTTGATAAAGGTCAGTGAAATTACATGTAAGAATTTGTTTTAAAGGGGAAACGTATTTCATTCATCCAATGCTGAACACGTTTTAGTCTAAATAAAAACACATGGTTCAAATTAATCAGGACTAGGAGGTGTAGTCAACTCCTGTCAGAGCTTCATGTGTTTACTTCTCCTTATTTTTATTTTTTGAGTCCATGTCTCACTCTGTCGCCCAGGCTGGAGTGCAGTGGCATGATCACAGCATACTGTAGCCTGAACCTCCTGGGTTCAAGAGATCCTTCTATCTTAGCCTCCCGGGTACCTGGGACTAGGAGTACATCACCATGCCCAGGCAAATTTTTTTATTTTTTTTGTAGAGACGAGGTCTTGCTACATTGCCCAGGCTGGTCCTGAACTCCTGGGATCAAGCAATCCTCCCACACTGTCCTCCCAGAGTGCTGGGATTACAAGGCGTGGCATGAGCCACTGCACCTGGCCACATTTTCACTTCTTTTTTTTGAGTTGGAGTCTCACTCTGTCGCCCAGACTGGAGTGCAGTGGCCACTCCCGGCCACCGCAGCCTCGCCTGCTGGGCTCCGGCGATCCTTCCGCCTCAGCCTTCCGAACTACAGGCATGCGCTACCACGCTGATTTTTTTTGATTTATTGTAAAGATGAGGTCTCGCTGCCCAGGTGGGTCTCAAATCCGTGGGCTCAGGCAATTCACTCACCTCAGCCCCCCAAAGGCGTGGGATTACAGGCTGAGCCACTGAGCCCGGCTAACATTTTCACTTCTATTGTCAACCTTCCCCCGTGTCCTCCCTCCTTCTTGAATCAGTTCATTTTCCATCCCATGTCAACTGGGAGGGGGCTAAGTGTCCCATATCATGGGGACAAAGCCCACATCACATCCCTTCCTCCACCGTGCCATCTGCCAGCCCGTGTGAAACCACAGCCCACTGCGGGTGGGCAGGGCTGGCCTCTTCTTCCATAGTGGAATCCATCTTTTCTCTTGGTTTGTATATATTAAAACTCACCTGTGTTGTGGACCTATTTTTGATGAAACTTTATTCTGTGGCCTATTTTTCCGCTTAACCCAGTTTTGAAACAGGTCGTGCTAGCCAAGCTTTTTAAAGTTTGGGGTGGAGTCTTAGGGCAGGTTATCTTAGAAGTGGACTCCCAGGTACGTGAGTGAGTGATGAAGGGCTCTGGAGAGGAGGAGGGGAAAAGGAGTGAGGGAAACAGGATGGCGAAGGGGACGAAGCCGAGCTGGGGGCCCCTAGCTAAGTCCCAGCCTCGGCCTGCTCTTGCAGCTCCTCTCTGGAGGAACCTCACCTCTGAGTTTGTCCAGACAAGTTAACTGCGCTTTCACACTCTTACACCATTGAGTGGTGGGCTGAAGTCCTTCTGGAGGGGCAACCCCATCTAAGCCCTGGGGACTCTGGGGTGGGTGCGAAGCCAGGCCGTGGCTGTGAGAGCAACCCGCAGCAGTGCGGCACACATGGAGGAAGGGGGGCTTCCCGTCAGCGTCCACGCCATGGAGGCCAGCTGCCTTTATGGCTTGCTCCCAATCTATTCCTTGATTTTAAAAATTTATTATTTTTTGAGTCGTAGTCTTACTCCGTCGCCCAGGCTGGAGGGCAGTGGCACCATCATGGCTCACCACAGCCTCAACTTCCTGGGCTCAGGCAATCTTTCCACTTCAGCCTCCAGAGTAGCTGGAATTCTAGGCGTGTACTATGCCCGCCTAACTAAAAAAAAAAAAATTTTTTTTATAGACAGTCTTGCTATGCTGCCAAGGCTGGTCTCAAACTCCTGGGCTCCAGAAATCTTCCTGCCTCAGCCTCCCAAAGTGCTGGGATTACAGGTGTGAGCCACTGCACCTGCCTGGCCTATTCCTTGATTTTTCTTCCCTTTTTTTGCATACAAACTTTACTATCGTTTGCCCAAGTTCTCCAAATGTGCCATCTGGAAACTGAAGCGTTGGTGTATGAAATCTACCACTGGACTTCAGATGTTCCTTACGAAGCTGGCTTCCCTCTGCTCCCTCTACCACAGCCTTCAGGGCCACGGCAAACGGAGACAGTTTCAATCGGGAGGTCGAATGGAAAAGACTAGGAATGACAGATCTCTCCTACCACATAAATAATGATGTCACAATTGTGAGTAAAGAACTGAAGTCAATCAGGAATCATATCTCTGTTTAATTAGGGCTGAGATCCAGGGAAGATTCTAAAATAAACTATGGATGGATTCAGATAATGATCTTTTATTTTTGTTTTTTGTTTTTTTTCTTTAAAAGTGGTATGTCAACATCACTTCATTTCTACATTGCAGAGTTCTGTACATTTCTTAGAAGGAAAGAAGCAATGCTCAATGTACAAATTAAAAACAGAAAACTAGAAAAACTGGAATAAGATGGAGCAAATTGCCATCGGTCCTACAGTACAAATCAGTAATCGGATGTCATCTGAAGTGCAATACCACTGCTGTGATGATGAGTCAAGGAATGAAATAAAAATACTCTATTTTAAACAAACAGTATATATATATTTATATGTATATTTTTTACAGATAGTAGACCCAGTGATATCTGCAGTATTGTAAAAACTTATGTACAAATAACTTTTTTTTTTTTAGACATTACATATACATCAGCACCGTAGTAAAAACAAAACCCAAACAAAACCACCTAATGAAAATCTACCTCTCTGTTCGTTGGTCCCAGTACTGAGCGTCTGGAGGGAGCTTTTCAAAAATAATGGAGCGTACCCTCATCTCCATCCGCACCCCAGTGTCTCGTCACTGCTTACTTATTCAACTCCTGCGCCTTTCAGGAAAAGGTCACTGTGCATTCTGTGTCTTTTCTCATGTGTTTACCCTTTTTGGTTTCATCTCAGTTTCCCCAGGGGCGTCCCGCCCCACCTGGGGAATTCAGGGACACCCTGCCAACACTTCTTCCGGCCGGGCGCACAGTCCCCGCCTGGGCTCTCTCCCAGCGGCGCCTCTGGCCTCACGTTCTGCCCCTTGCTGGGCAGATCCAGAACCCCGGGTGCATGGAGAACAAGTCAAGGGCAACCTAGGCTTGCCCGCCTCCCCCCCAAGAGGACCCCCTCCCTCGGTCCCCAGCTTTCCACGGGATCGCGCCTCCTCAGGACTTTCCGAGAGTGCCCGGTCCAGCCCTCCACAGGCACGGAGGGCGCCGGCGTCCAGGACACGGAGGGAGGAGGGGACAGGAGAAAAGTACACGCCGCGGTTACTCAGGACAACCCCCAAGTCACTTGGCCTCCCAAGGGGGCCGTGGGCGGGGCCGCGAGGACCCAAGAGACCAGCCTCAGAGTGGAGTCCGCGGTGGTCTCCTCCCAGCAGGTCTCACTCGGGGCAGATGTGCGCCAAGCAGAAACAGAACGGCCGTCCGGGCCTTCTGGGGTGGGCGACTCTGCCCTGTGAGAGGGACCACATCGCCTCCCCTCCGTCGGCCACGCGCCTAAGGTGGAGCCATCAGTGTTCCCACTCTTCCGTCTCTCGGGGCTCTTCCATTTGTCCTTGCGGTGAGTAGGGACACGGCGAAGGCCCAGGTCAGAGCATCACGCCCGGGACCTTCCAGAGGGAGCCAGAACCGCTGACCTGCAGGCCACGCGCCCTGGGGATGGCAGCAGGCTCCCAGGCCGCTCCCAGAAGCCGACGCCCGGCCTCAGCGCGGCCCTCTCGCTTCCAGGCAGAGCCTCGCCTGCCTCGACGCACGGCCGGGAAGGAAAAGTCCAGGGTGGCCGTCGCATCGCAGGCACCGTCCGAGTCCTTCTTGCATGCTGTGGACTCCCCCAGGCCCCGGGGGGCAAAGGCTTCGCATCTCCTCGGAGTCTGGAAGGAGAAGCCAAGCGCAGGCCGGGTGGAGGCCGGGAGGAGGAGGGCCGGGCCTGGGCGACCGAGGCGGCCGGGCGGACGCGCGGGCTCCAGCAGGGGGTT
>NW_007247145.1:503560-514617 GCF_000164805.1 Carlito syrichta | reverse complement strand
GGTCACCGAACAACTCGTCCAGCTGCTGTATCCACTCGTCCCCCGGCCCGCCTTTGATGATGGAGTCCACGAGGTCCGCCCCGTCTGCGAGGCCGGGGAAGGCGGCCCCGGCGGCGTCGCCGCCGTAGCTGTACGACATGTCCTGAGAGGGGTTGCGCTCGTAGGCCTGGCTCTGGCCGCTGGGAGCGAAGCTGCCGCTGGGCATCTGCGGCTGTGCCGGGGCCTGGCTGAACGCCGGCAGGCCGGGGACGCCCTGGCTCAGGCCGGACACGACCAGCGGCCTCGCCTGGTTGGCGCCTTGCGGCCCCGGGAGCGGCGGCATCATCGGCCGGCCCATGGCGGCTGGGTTGAGGGTCCTCACCGCGCCCGTGTTGGCGTCCACCACCGGCTGGCCCAGTCCCTGCGGGAAGTGTGGCTTGGTCAGTCTCGGCTGGCCAGCCTGAAGCGGGTAGCTGGCGCCGTTGTTGAAGGGTGCCAGTTCGCCACTAGTCCTCCCAGGCATGCCCTGCAAGCTTCTCGGCTGCCAGCCCTGCGCCCCTTGCTGGGCCGTCCCCATCATGCTCTGAAGGCGTGGCGGGGCCTGGGGCCTGGGCAAGGCCTGCCCCACCGGCCCTTTCATCGGCTGGTGCTGCGGCGTGATGGCCGAGTTCACCAGCATGCTCTGACCGAAACCACTCACCATGCCAACCCCCTGCCCGGAGGCAGGCTGCCTGGGTCCCGGGGCTTGGTTGTGTGTGATGCTCATGCCACTTTGGTTTGGATGCTGCAACATTTGGGTCATTCCTGTGCTCATGTTGTACATTCCTGGCTGGCTGGTAGGCGTGGTGCTGTAAGGGGCCAGTCCCATCTCCGAGGGGGCCGCGGCGGTGGCCATTGTCCCGGGGTTCTGGGAGGGCCCCATCCCCATCATGCCTGCATTCTGTGCCATGAGCCGTGATGTTCGTATGCTCTGGAGGGCTGCCTGGCTTCTCACAGCTGCTATATCCTGGGGAGAGCCTGGAGGGGAAAAAAAAGACACACCCTGGTCACTCTTCTCCATAAGAGACATGCTGGGTCGGGCCGCTGGAATTATCCCTGGGATTGATGTCTTTCCAGGAAAGGAGCTGCTCCGATCATAAATCTTTAATAAGAATTATTTTTCTGAAACACATGCCGATTATGAAATGTTTGGAAAGTATTAAAAAGCACAAAGATGAGCTGGGCTTGGTGGCTCAGCCTGTAATCCCGCGCCTCTGGAAGGCCGAGGTGAGTGGATTGCCTGAGCCCGCAGGTTCGAGACCTGCCTGGGCAACTCGGCGAGACCTCATCTCTACAATAAATCAAAAATTAGCCGGGCGTGGTAGCACGCGCCTGTAGTTCCAGCTACTCGGAAGGCTGAGGCGGAAGGATCGCCGGAGCCCAGCAGGCGGGGCTGCGGTGGCCGGGAGCGGCCACTGCACTCCAGTCTGGGTGACAGAGTGAGACTCCAACTCAAAAAAAAAAACAAAAAAAAAAGCACAAAGACAAAAATTGAAGTCACTTAGATTCCCACCAGGCAGAGATGATCATTGCTAACTTTGAAAAATATATATAAACAGAAACATACAAAAGTTAGGGTCATATTGTACCTGCGTTTATTTTTTAAAATTTAATTTAATTTTAGAGTTGTGGGGTCCATGTGAGGATTTGCCACATAAGTAAATTGCATGAAGTTGAGATTTGGGCTTCTAGCAAGCCCTCCCCCTGCTTTTTTTAAAAATAGAGCTGGGGTCTCACTCTGTTGAACAGGCTGGTCTTGAATGCCTGGCTTCAAGTGATCCTCTAGCCTCGGCCTCCCAAAGTGCTGGGATTACAGATGTGAAACACCATGCTCAGCCTGCACAAGTGTTTTTGTAGGTGATTTTCCCATTTAACATACTCTAATACTATTTTTGTTTATACTTCAGAAGCACATTATTTCTCACTCTTATGGATATAATGCCGTCCTCAACCAGTAAGATACCATTTTCTTTGGAAGGGAGAGGGAATTCAATTTACCTCTTGGGTGAAATTAAGAGGAAATGGCTGATCACTTTGCACATTCTATTTGTGAAGTGGAACATGGTTCAGTAGAGAATACTGTCAATAAAGACCATCACACTAATTTCCCTGAAGACTTGCATAGGATTTGAGAGGTGGAAGGCCATCGCTTCTGCGAAGCAGCTATTCTGACAGATGGGACATTTTCTGGATCCACTCTGCAGATTTCCAAATGCTCCAGATTCTCTGAATCATAACATGTCAGTGCAAACCGGCCAGCTTCCTGAGCTAGAAACCTTCCTGCTACTTGATACTTGGCAATGAACTTGATGCATTTCTGCAGTGAAGTCCATTCCTTCAAATCGGCAATGACTACTTCCCTGGGCAGATTGCTAACACAGTTTTAATAGTGCTGTTTAAAAACTGGCCAGACTATCCAGGCCAAGTCCTTCAGCCTTAACGAGGCACTTGAATGAATCTGTCTTTACACATTTTTAGGAAATTTCCAACCAGTCAAGGGAATGGAAATCCCACCTGTAGAACACCGGCCAATGTTGCAAAGGAGTAGGAGGTGCACAGAAATGGATTTTTCTATGTCCCTGTTAATAATGAATTCTATGAGAAAAAGAAAAATAGTTTTTCCTGGACATTTAAAGAAGATACAGTGTAGGAGCCAGTCAATATTATAAGCAAATTTGATCCCACCTGGAACTGTGATGAGAAGCCAGAGAAGAGTCTAGAACCTGTTAAACCTGGCACCTTGGCAGGTAACTGAAGCATGTTTTTGTCTTCCTGATAGGGCTATTGATTTCTGGGCAGCAAATATGTCTCCATATTTTCTTCCTTTCTTTAAGAAAGAAAATTATGGGAATTGGTATTATGTCTTAAGTTTTTGTGGCTTGAGATCAATACCGTGCTGCATTGAAAAATGAAACAGTTTCTGTGGGAGAAAGATCTGGGGAAGGAAACCTCTAGAAATGGTTCCATTTTTTTGTTTTAAGCTTCATTATATCGCAGTGATTTTTTTTTTTTTTAAATCAAAAGTTTCTGGCAAAACACCAGATGGTAGTATAGACTGCAACTTACAATCCTGTTATGGAGTTTTGTGACCTTAAATGACTAAATTTGTATCGACTGCATGGCCAATCGGATCAGTTGAGGTGAAATGGGTTATTGAGTTGTTTATAACACATTTCAGGGGGAAATATTGCTGAGTCAGAGATTAACAGGATAGACCCAAATTACATAACCAGGCTGATGGGCTACTGGAAACAGATGAAAAGACTTTCATAGCTTGGACCTATTTTTGTATATTCTAATGGATTTGTTGAAGGACTGGATATTAGACTAATTTTGTGAGTGAGAACTAGGTTTCTTTCTTTAGAGGACAGAAATGTGGCAATGCCCTTTAACAGGTAGTGAAATATTCGTCCAAGCCAAACTTTCTTTTTACTTAATGTAAATGACTGTATTATCTAGATGTAGTTCTTATTTTTAAAAAGGCATTTTGAAATCAGCACTGTATTATCAACCCAAGAGAAGTAAAATGACTTTATTAAATCTAGTTTTATGCCTTCGGTAATTTTAGATATGCAAAGGAAAAAAATTCAGACACACCCAAAGAACTAACATGTCTTTATCTGATTACTACATGTGTTAAACAGTAGATGGCTTTTTCTTTTTCAATCTAAAACAGGTATTATTGTGAGACACTGTAGTCAAATTAATTTTCTTGTCTCCTGGTTAACATCACAATGCCAAAGAAAATCTTCTGTGTTCAAATCCAGATGATCATTGCCAACTTTTTCCTAAAAGGGTCTATGTTCTATTTTCACTCACAAGAAGTCTATATTTGTGAAAAATAAATGTTTGTACACATGTAACATTATCCAGAGGCGCAGAACTCAGTGACAGAAAGACAGTCATTAAGACCTGCGAAATTAGTGGTGAGAACATAGTACAAATTCTCAGGCAAATTATTCCTAGTAGAACTTCTGTCCAAGAACATTATTTCTTTTCTATCAATTTGCTGTTTTTCCAGATGCAAAATATCATGCTATCTAGGTGTCAGTACAATCTATAAAAACTGAAGTTAGTAATAAAACTATTATATCTCAGACCAACCAGTTCAGGGATCCTAAAATGTCACACTGGCTGTGAGTTTAGGCATACCTATATCTCTAGGGTTGATTACTTGTGACTTGGAGTTTCAGAAAAATTCAAGGAGTAGAACTTTTAAATGGGACACAAAGCATCCAGAAAAGCTCATATAAATGTATGTCTGTGTTCTGTAATACAGAGGAATCATTCAATTTTGGTGGGACCCCTTTTCTCCCCAAATAATACATGAGTAATGAGCCCTAGAAAACTCAAGGGCTCTGGGTTTATCAACTTTATGTTTTTCATTATCCACAATATAAAGCAGCGGTTCTCAGTGGCCCCCTGGCTAGCAGAATCAGTAAGCCCCTGGGAACTTTTTAGAAATGCAAGTTCTCAGGCTCCACTCCAGACCTGCTGAATCAGACCCGCTAGGGACAGGGTTGGACTGTCTGTGTTTAAACAAGCTTTGCTGGTGCCTTTGACGCGGGCTAAAGTTTGAGAACTACCGGTGTAAAGGAAGGCTCTGTTTCTGCAACAGAAACCACAGATGTAACAATGACATTTCCCACCCATGGCAAAATGGCATGGACAGTCCAATCAGCCTCAAGGCTCACTTTTCAGAGAACACTGACACTGATCTGGTGCACAGAACACCTGTGGGCGGTTCCGGCCCTTTTGTCTTTCCCTGTGTCAAGGCCAAAGGGATTGAATGTGATGTACCAGGGGACCCCCAAAAACCCGGAATTATCTTTTGGAGGGTGGGCCTCTTGTAGTACAGGCTTTCCCCGCTAGGTTAGTGTTCAAGGCACCCATTGGCATCAGTGCACTAGCTGCTAGCATTGTTGTGAGAGGCTGCGTTTGGCTTCAGTGAATGTTTTAGGAGATTCTTTCAGTGCGTTTGCCCATTTCATGATGGGAGATTTACGAGCACACCTGCCTACACTGTGCTGAGTGTTCAGCAGTTTTTGACCAAAAATGCCTCATCCTCTCTATTCACCTGATCTTGCCCTAGGACTTTTTTTTGTCCCTGATGAAAAAAGTCCTCAAAGGGAAATGTTTTGGTGACGTGGAAGAGGTAAGACAAAAGACGGCAGGAGCACTAAAAGGCATTAAAATTGACTAGTTCAAAAACTGTTTAGAGCAGTGGAAAAAGCATCTTGATGAGTGCATTGCATCAAACAGATAGTACTCTGAAGGTGGCTGAAGTTTAAACATGTAAGAATAAATACATAACTTTTTATAAATAAATTCTGGGGTTCTTTTGGGTTTTCCCTCATAAGTACATTGGGTATAGTAGGGAGTGGTAGCTACTTAAGCCTCAGTATTTTCACCAGCAACTTCCAGTGACATCTGTTAGTAAACATCAAAAGCTTTCAGACTCTTTAAACCACAATTCACAGTCAGAACCCAGGATATACACATGTGGGTTTATAACAAGTTTCTCATATGTTCTTGTAATTTATATTGTATTTCATTTAAAAAAAAACAAAAACAAAAACGCCGGTTGTGACCCATAAATTGTTCTTTTTTTTTTTTTTGAGTCGCAGTTTCATTCTGTTGCCCAGGCTGGAGTGCAGTGCCTGCCACCACAGCCTTGACCCGCTGGGCTCAGATGATCCTTCTGCCGCAGCCTTCCAAGTAGCTGGAACCACAGATGTCTACCACCACACCCGGCAAATTTTTTTATTTATTGTAGAGATGAAGTTTCGTCAAGTTGCCCAGGCTGGTCTCGAACCACTGAGCTCAGGTAATCCTCTAGCCCCTGCCTCCCAAAGTGCTAGGATTACAGGTGTGAGCCACTGAGCCTGGCCGAATTGTTCTTATAACCTTGTGTGTTGTAACCTGAAGACTGAAAAATGCTATTCTAGATCAGAAATTTTTCACTCAGTCTATTGGTTAAGTTCAGGAGGGCAATATTTGTGAAATGATATAAAAATGTGTATATATTTACATATATGCATATTTCTGTACAAGGAGCTTCATAGCTTCTTGCAGATTCTTAAAGAACTAGGTAACTCCTGAGAATTTAGGACACATTGATCTAGATCACATAAAATGGGCAGAAGATGGGAACTGGGATTTTGTTACTAAGTGACCCCTGCAGCCCCTTGGAAACACCCATGGATAAGACTTGTAAGTGTTCTCAGACTCTTCCTCCACCCCATACAAGACTCTCAAGGACTGTCTCTATTGGAGATGGAAGGGTCTGATATCTGAGTGGGCCTTCCACATTTATAAAAAGGTGGCTATGCTGACATACAGTGCGCCCATTGCAACAGGGGTCATGATTTGGGATTTCCACACATGACCACGAGATCAGGACAGTCTGATTAGCCTCAAGACTCTGTATGTCTTCCTTATTCACCAGAGACCAATGGCTGTCAGAAGCCAGATTCCTCCACCTTAGCTAGAAGGTGATCTTTGGTCAGCTGACCTGTAGGGATTAGCCAGAAAAGATGGAGCACAGAATTTTTGCCCCTGGGGTCACTAAGATGATGATCAAAACATGAACTAGGCTGATTTGGGGTCCACAGGCACCAGTGTGCCCTTCTTGATTCTTAGACTGTTAAGAGACCCTGCACCTTTGGTAAACAACAGCTGCCCCGTCCCACCACCCACAGCTATCCCAAATCCTCTTTGGGCCCACTAGGAACGCTCTGTGGCCCAGTGACCAAAAGGTTAATTCATGCCTGGCACCACGGGAGGCCTTTAGGAATCCATTCTGATTGGTTGGTGAGCTTATCCTACCAGTTGTTAAATATTTTGAATGTTACCTGGATGCAAAAACAGAATGTACGGCAATGCCGCGGGCCACACCTCGTGATTGGAAGGCAGAAAGTAGGACAGGTGTGCACAGGCCTCACCTTGAAACTGATTGACCTGCTGCACTGGGTACGGATTCCGCTGCTGCTGGAGATGCTGCCGGGGCAGATGTGGCTGTTGCAACTGCTGGAACGACAGAACACAGGAGGGCGTGGATGAGATGGCGGGCATAGGGGAGCATGCAATCTCATATACTGGAGTTCTGAGGAAGGCGGGCTTTCTTTCCCCCACTAGTAAACCCTGTGTTGAAGATTACCATGCATACGCACACGGCCAAGTGTACAGGTAGATGGGTTTTCCCAAAATGAACACATTCTGAGCAAGTCCCTTGGGCCACTTCCCATCACCACCCTCTCTTGATGCAGGAGCACCACTGTCTTTTTTTTTGTTTTTTTTGAGTTGGAGTCTCACTCCGTCACCCAGGCTGGAGTGCAGTGGCATGCTCACAGCCATCCCAGAGTCGACCTGCTAGGCTCTGGTGATCCTTCTGCCTCAGCCTTCCAAGTAGCCGGAACTACAGGTGTGTGCTGCCGCACCCAGCTAATTTTTGATTTATTTTAGAGATGAGGTCTCGTCAGGTTGCCCAGGCTGGTCACAAACCCATGAGCTCTGGCAATCCACTCTCCTCGGGGACAAACCATTACTTATGAATGACTTCAACAGATGCTTTGAGCATAGGAAGATGGATCTCAGGGGCTATAAAAAAAAACGGATCCTATTCTCACGAAGCCACACTGCACGAAGCCACACTGCCTGGGCAAATGTCCTAAAATGCTGGGATTATAGGATGAGCCACTGAGTCCGGCCTGTCCTACTTTTATTTTGAGTTGAGGTCTCATTCTGTTGTCCAGGCTAGAGGACAGCGGCACAGCCACGGCTCACCACAGCCTTGACCTTCTGGGCTCAGGCAATCCTTCCACCTCAGCCTCCCACCTAGTACTATACTGGCGCACACTACTACACCCAACTGATTTTTAAAAATTTTTTTGTAGAGACGAGGTCTTGCTATGTTGCCTGGGCTGGTCTTGAACTGGGCTCAAGCAGTTCTCCCGGTTTGGCCTCTGAGAGTGTTAGGATTACAGGCGTGAGCCACCACGGCCAGCCTGTCCTAACTTTTAACAACACAGATGAGTTACGTCTGCCTTTGAACTTTGTAGACAAGGAATTCTACAATGCATCTTTGTGTCTGTGTCTAGCTTCTTGTCTTTGCTACTGTGTTTAAGAGTCCCGGGTGCTGTTATGTCTCCTTGTTATCTGTTCATGCTCACTGCTGAATAGTATTCCATCATATGAATATGCCGCAATTTAGTTACCCATTCTTCTAGTGACTGATGGAGTGCACTTCCAGGTTTTGGCTGATAACAAACATGACTGCTATGAGCATGCCTGTGCATGCCTTTTGGGGGACACTGGCACACGATTCTGATGTGTGACTCGCTGGCTTATGAGGACTGTGCACCGAGGAATGTGCTGTTGACCTGGACTTCCCAACATGGGCTCTCCTCAGTCCTCTGGCACTGGGCTCAAAGGGACAAGCCACTACTTATGAATGACCTCAACAGATGCTTTGGGCATAGAAAGATGGGTCTCAGGGGCTATAAAAAAAAGACTGATCCTATTCCCACGAAGCCACACTGCCTGGGCAAATACCATTCAGCATTTCCTGCTTTGAGGAAGCCACATGGGAATCCACGGATGCCAGGAGCCAGGGGGACCGCATCTCCGTCTTTCTTCTGAGCCGCTAGTATTGTTACCAATATGTTAGGAGGACTCTTATCATGATCACCCTGTCTGGTGCAAAGGCAAAGAAAATAAGAGTGAGGTGGAAAGAGCCAAGAGAGAGGGTTTAGTTCTAGGTCTGCCGTCAAGTAGCGCTGCGACCTTTGGGGTGTTGGTTAACCTGCCCTCCTGCTGCAGCCGAATATTCATCAAGCTCCTTTCATCTTCAAGGGCTATAAAGAACATACAGCAGGTCTCTGCTCTTGAGAGTGTTCATTATAAAAATAACACACAATGACCACTGCTTAACGCATCTGTTTGTTTCTATTTTTTCTCTCGTGTTTGTTCCTGAGCAGCTCTGTCATTTTCTTTTTCTTTCTTTTTTCCCCCTCTTTCTCTACAAGGCCAGCGGGCACTCTGGCAATCAAAGAAAAAAAAAACAAACGGTCTCTGCCCTGTTCACCCCATCCCGTGATGCCTACCCTCGTGTTCTGCGGAAAACTGTTGAAATTAATTGACGGCTTAGAGCGTTAAAGTGTAGACAGCAAACCACACAAATTTTTTTCAGCAGCAATAGGAAGGGCATCCCTGAGAGGAAGTTGAGCATTGAAAAGCTTCTCAGGCCGGGCGCGGAGGCTCATGCCTATAATCCCAGCACTTTGGGAGGCCGAGGTGAGAGGATTGCCTGAGCCCAGGGTTTGAGACCAGCCTGGGCAACTTGGTGAGACCTCATCTCTACAGTGAATCAAATAATTAGCTGAGCATAGTGGTGCGTGCCTATAGTTCCAGCTACTTGAAAGGCTGAAGTGGAAGGATTGCCTGAGCCCAGCAGGTTGAGGCTGCAGTGGCCGGGAGTGTGCCACTGCCCTCCAGCCTGGGTGACAGAGTGAGACTCCAACTCAAAAAAAAAAAAAAAGAAAAGAAAAGCTTTCTTCGGTCAAATTTTCCATATTACATAAGAATGTAGCTGCCTCACCTGTAGCTAGGAATGAGCCCAGGTCAGCCTGTGGGGGATTGGGGGTATGGCCTCGAGTCAGGAGCCCCCAGTTCCTTCATGGCTCTGCGATCCAGCTTTGTGGTTTTAGATACATCGCAAGTTCCCTGGCTTCATCTGTAAAATGCTGGGGCTTCATGACCTGGAGTGTTTCTTTCAGACCTACAGTTCTAACCTCTGTCAAACCTTTGTGAATGGTTGAGAGGTGAAGTGCTCTTTGAGAACAAGGCATTCATTCAATACGTACTTTCTCATGTGATCTTTAAAACAGCTACATGAGGAAGGCTGCAAAATTATGATTGTGTTTTATTTTTTGATCTGAGGCTTCACTATGTCCCACAGGCTGGCGTACAGTGGCACAATCATGGCTCACTGCAGCCTTGACCTCTTGGGGTCAGGCGATCCTCCTGCCTCAGCCTCCCAAGGATCTAGAACTACAGATGTGGGCTGCCTGCCCGGCTAATTTTTTGAATTTTTTTTTGAGTGAGGTCTCACTATGTTGCCTAACCAAGGCTGGAAAATTACTAAAACCTAACCTGGCAGATGTAAAGGGGGGCTAAGTGGTTTTTCCAAATTCACATAACAAGCCAAAAAAAATGGACAAATCCTGACTCTAAGAAAAGTGCTCTTCCCTGGTCGCCATCATCTTCAGTATACAGAGTTGCTACGGAATTACACTCAGGGCACCCCTGCCCCTTCCCTTATCTTTTCCATGGGCCTCTCTGTGTGCTGGATTCTGAGGGTCTCCCCATCCTCCCGGTCTGTGGACATCATTCAGAAACATCTCTTCTCATAGGCCTCCCCCTCCCTCCTCGTTCCTTGGGGTCGGGCTGGCCTTTGCACGGGAACACCCCTGAGTTCTGCCTCAGTCTCTCTGGGCCCCTTCGTGCCTTGGTCACAGCACACGTATCAAAAGCCATCGCTCAAAATATCAGGCACTTGGGAAATGTCCTGGGACTGGCAGAGGAGAGGATTTACAGAGCCCAGCTGCTCTGGTTATCACTGCCTAAGAGAGATTAGCATGGCTCCTTGTTGCACACCTTATGTAGGGGAGAGGCAGAGAGGTTTGTTTGTACAATAGCTGCCAGGCGGCTGACTGACCTTGGTAAAAAGGGAGATAATTACACAGCTGTTCAGGAACAAAAGCAAAAAAAGGCAACATAAGTGAACTGGCAACATAAGTGAACTGTGCACAGCAAGACTATTTTTCTCTTTGGGAGATGACTGGTGTTCCTTTGTTTTTTTCATTTTTGTTTTGTTTTTGAGTTGGGGTCTCAATCTGTTGCCAGGTTGAAGTGCAGTGGCATGATCATGGCTCACACAGTCTCCAACTTCTAGATGCAGGCAAACCTCTCTCCTTGGCCTCCCGAGTAGCTGGAACTACAAGCATGTGCCACCATGTCTGGCTTTTTTTTTTTTTTTT
>NW_007247145.1:496417-503309 GCF_000164805.1 Carlito syrichta | reverse complement strand
CCCGCGGGCTCAGGCAATCCGCTCACCTCGGCCTCCCAAAGCGCTGGGATTATAGGCTGAGCCACCGAGCCCAGCCTTTTTTTTTGTTTTTTAGAGACAAGGTCTCCATACGTTGCCTGGGCTGGTCTAGAAATCTTGGGCTTGTTGGACATGGTGGCTCATGCCTGTAATCCCAACACTTTGGAAGGCTGAGGTGAGAGGATTGTCTGAGTCCTTGGGTTTGAGATCAGCTTGGGCAATTTGGTGAGACCTCCTCTCTACAATAAATCAATAAATTAGCCAGGTGTGGTGGCGAATGCCTATAGTCCCAGCTGCTTGGGAGGCTGCGGCAGAAGAATCACCTGAGCCCAGCAGGACAAGGCTGTGGTGGCCGTGAGTGTGGCACTCCAGCCTGAGTGACAGAGTGAGACTCTGACTCAAAAAAAAAAAAAGGAAAAGAAATCCTGAGCTCAGGCAATCCTCCTACCTCAGCCTCCCTAAGTGCTGGGATTACAGATGTGAGCCACCGTGCCTGGGCTTGGTGTTACTTTGAACTGCTGCTTGTGGTTAGCAGAGACCTCCGTGTGTCTGTCTCCTTCGCAGTATTTTGTACATATGTAGATACACGAGATATACAAGTGGATGCTTGGCGAATTTCCAGAATTCTGATACTCTTAGTAACATTCTAGAAGGACGATGCGGAGGCAGCACTACATGGCGCCTTGAGCATTATATAACCACCTCACTCCTCCTATCATGAAGAGTCTGCTGTGTGTGATGCCCTGGGTGACCCCCACAGGTGCCATCGGGGATCTCTGGTGGACAGCTTCGGGCCTTTCCCTGGGATAATACTAAATCAGGCACGGGCATCTCTCTGAAACAGAACAAATCGAAACCTACAGGAGCAGTCTGCAGGGAAGACTTTCTTTCAAAGCCGGAGGAATTATAAGGCAAAGGTGCACAAAGATGCCCAAGGTACAGCTGTATTTGTGTCAGGCTTCCTGGAACTCACAGATCTCCTGAGCTGCTGTGAAAGCCGTGGGGAATTTTCTTAAGTTTGCACCCTCTCGGTGACCCTGAGTTCAGGTTTCCAGGTGGTTCTATGGGTCCTATTGTTCTGCTGCTGTTCCCGGTCCATTGTTCATGACCAATTCTATAGAATTCTCCTCAATGCCCCCTCCTGACACTTTCCTCCAAGAAACAAAGTTTTCTGATTTATTATTATTTTTGTCTTCATGCTAGAAATATGAGGGCTTATGAAGAAGGGGAAACAGCCCTCCCCTCCCCATTGGGTGCTGATTACGCAGACCCTGGTACCAGAAATCAGAGAAAAAGGAGTCTGGCCTGAATCAAAGAAACATCTCTGCCCAACAGGCCTTCAAATGGATGGCTGAAGCCTGTGTTTTGTTTGTTTTGTGGTTTGTTTTGTTTTTTTTTGAGTTGGAGTCTCACTCTGTCACCCAGGCTGAAGTGTGGCGGCATGGTCACCGCCACCACAGCCTCAACCTGCTGGACTCAGGCGATCCATCCGCTTCAGCCTTCCAAGTAGCTGGAACTACTGGTGCATGTCACCACGCCTGGCTCATTTTTTGATTTATTGTAGAGATGAGGTTCGCTAAGTTGCCCAGGCTGGTCTCAAACCCCTGCGCTCAGGCAGTCCTCTCGCCTTAGCCTCCCAGAGTGCTGGGTGACAGGCCTGAGCCACTGCACCCGATAAAGCCTGTCTTTTAAGAGCAAACTAATTCATTACAGGAGAAAGCCTAACTCGTGGAAAGATCTAAATTCTGCAGGTTCTTCTGTGATCCCAGGAAATGCTAGGCTGTGCATGTCTTGACGGAGGCCATGAACGGCGACTCCCTTGCAGACAGCAGATGCTGAATGAATGAATGAATGAATGAATCATGCCAAGGAGCATGTTACCTGTTCTGCCAGAATCTGCTGCTGCTGCTGCTGCTGCCTTTGCTCCCGCAGGAACTGCTGTTTCTGCTGCTCCATTAACTGGGCCCGTTGATCAATGAGCATCTGTTTCATGATGGCTGCCTGGGGCTGGCTGCCCAGGAAGCCAGGGCCCGCAGGACTGGCTCCGGAGACCATGCCGCCCGAGCCTGGGGGCACGGAGGACTGCATGGGGCCCGTGGTCCGGGGAAGCCCCACCGGGTGCTGCTCCTGGAAGGACAAGAGAAAGAGAGAGATGCAGGATTCTCCCAAGGACACATTGCGGGAGGGGAGGAGCGGAGGTTCTGGGGGATTCAGAGTGGCACACATTCTGCTTTCATCAAAACAGCTTCAAACCTGGCCTTACCTGGGAAGAACTGGAGAGGCCACAAGGGGACAGTAAGAGAGCGTGGAAATCTGTTTCGGATGTGACTGACTGTTGCACGTGGACTGGGTTTTCCACTAACATTCAGTGGTCTTTCAAGGAGAGGGAATAAGCCCTTGGGCCGAGCTCACCTAAAGCCCGGTGCACGCAAGACATCCTGACCTTCTCTGTGAATTCTGTTCCTTACTATCTACTTGACCAAAATGGACATCTTCTTTGCAAGGAGGACAGACCTTTACAGAAGACTGCAGGAAATTATTAATCAACAACTCAGATGTCTGATACAATTCTAGTTAACTCCAACATTTGAGAGCTGTGATATACAAAGAGTGCCAAAATGTATACATTTCAAGAAAGGAAAACACTAGATTAAAATTGTAATACTCTATATATACTGATAAAAGTTGAATGCAAGTCACGTTTGACTTCTGCAGTTATAAGAGATGCTCAGAGTGGTTACCGTCAGCGTTCAGACCTGTCTGATAAAGGAGACCATCTCTTAAAATGTGTATACATTTTTGGGGGCGGCCCTGGTATGTTTTAAAAAATCCTGCTGGTCAGAATTGTTGATGGTGAGAGTTGGGAATGTTTTACACTAACCAAAGCTGTGTCTTTTCCCAATGTCTTTGAAAACAGAATTGAAGCTGGGCTCGGTGGCTCAGCCTGTAATCCTGCACCTTTGGAAGGCTGAGGTGAGTGGATTGCCTGAACCTGCAGGTTTGAGATCCGCCTGGGCAGGCGAGACCTCATCTGTACAATAAAATAAAAAAATTAGCCGAGTGTGGTAGCGTGCACCTGTAATTCTGGCTACTCGGAAGGCTGAGGCGGAAGGATCGCCGGAGCCCAGCAAGTCGAGGCTGCGGTGGCCAGGAGCGGTCACTGCACTCCAGTCTGGGCGACAGAGTGAGACTCCAACTCAAAAAAAAAAACACTTGAGTTTCACATGCCTGAGGTAACTTAAATGTGGGGTGTTGGACTGGGACCCTTGATTCTGTAATTATATGTCAGTTGATCAAAGGATGATAACTTTTAAGGACTGATCCTTAGGAAAAAGGAGTTAGTGTGGTAACAAACTAATCCCACACAGCCCAGGTCACCACTTGGAGAGTGTGCTTGGGGGAGTCTATCGACTATTATCGAAAAACAGCTGATGGGAAGAGTAGTGTGTGCCATAAGATCCAGTTTCTAGACACTTCTTTTCCTGTTCTTTCTAGCAAGCATACCTGCCATTGGCAAGTACTATCTGAACATTCTGCAGAAATATTCCTTCTAACTCATTAACATTTTAAGCAATTTATCTGAACGTAGAGAAGTTGACAATAATTAAATGGGCACACCCAGAAGGATATACACATAGTCATTTGTGAGGCACTATTGTGAGACTTAAATAATAAGAAATGAATGTGAATAACTCTAGAGTTATTTAAAAAAAATTTTTTTATCCAAACTGAATGGTAATAGTTTTCCTCTTTTTACTTTGCTGCCTTTTCAATACATCATCAAATATGTTGGCAGTTTCCTCTCAAAGCATAGAGCTGCAGTTTCTCTGTTTCTCCTGGGTTGGGTCCCCACCACCTGGCCAGCTGTTCTCCATGGCCTGCTGTTGAGACATTCGTGCCTTCCTCTCCACACATGACTTACCTAACGGGCACCTTCAGTTGCTTTTTCCCCTTTCCTCCACCTTCCCAAACAAAACAAAATAAGCAAAGCAAACAAAACAGGACTTCTCTCACCCCAGAAGTTAAGGTAGCTGAGTGCAGTAGTCGGGGTCACACAGCTAGAACACAGAAGACCTAAACTAGCAAAACTGGAATGCTAATTGCGGTTCGAAATTCTGTATTCCTTCCACCAGCTCAGGTCCTTCCCAGAGTCGGGGTTCATGGTGTCAAGTGTCCACTAAAAACTGCCTGGAGACTGAATAGACAGTGTGCTTCTCGTTAATGCACTGCGTTCTTTTTTTTTTTGAGTCGGAGTCTCACTTTGTCTCCCAGGCTGGAGTGCAGTGGCACGCTCACAGCCACTGTAGCCATGAACTGCTGGGCTCAGATGATCCTTCCGCCTCAGCCTTCCAAGTAACTGGAACTACAGGCACGTGCAACCATGCCTGACTAATTTTTTGATTTATTGTAGAGATGAGGTGTCACCAAGTTGCCCAGGCTGGTCTTGAACCTGTGGGCTCAGACAATCCCCTTACCTTGGCCTCCCAAAGTGCTGGAATTATAGGCATGAGCCACTGTGCTCAGCATTTTTTTTTTTTGGGCATCAGAATCTCACTCTGTCACCCAGGCTGGAGGGCAATGGCACGCTCATGGCCACCCCAGCGTTGACCAGCTGGGCTCAGGCGATCCTTCCGCCTCAGCCTTCCAAGTAGCCAGAACTATAGGCACATGCTACCATGCCCAGCTAATTTTTTGATTTATTGTAGAGACGAGGTCTCGCCAAGTTGCCCAGACTGTTTTCGAACCCATGGGCTCAGGCAATCCCCTCACCTTGGCCTCCCAAAGTGCTGGGATTGCGGGCTTGAGCCACCACGCCTGGCCTGTGTTCTATTTTATTTTATTTTTATAGGTAAGTGCTGTAGCTGAAGTTAAAAAAAGTTTTTGTCTTGGTGTATTTTTTCTGTAAATAAACAATTATTAGGCAGAGAACTTTGACATATTTGGGATATTAATAAAAAGACCTTATACCAAAAAATGCCCAGAACATTTATGTTGCCGAAGAGTTTGCTTTATGGCTGACCCCTGCAGGTGCCTAGAAACTTCCAGATCTTCCCTTTCCCCCTAAATACTTGCTTGCTACTTGTTTCCCAAGCCCTCCCTTCCAATGGGATGAAGCTGTTTCTTGCCACCTTTAGAGACAAATGGCTGATTGACTTAACACTTTAACAAATTCACACCGAAATGTAAATAGCCAATCAGCAAAAACACAGATACACAGTTTGTTTCTGGGTCTCGGTGCACTCGATACTTTCCCGTTTTGATAAGGCGGAGAGTTGGATAGAAAATGAGACGTTTTCTTCAGCTTGATGTTTTTGAGAGGCCTGGTCTGAGTCAGCCCCGTTTATCTCTGTGCGCTTGGAGATGTACTTGTCCTGTTTGACTGGCCCCACACCGCTGGGGAGTGTACCCAGAAGTGCCAAGTTGTAAAGGGCTGCTTCCCCAGCCTTCTGTCCACCACCGAGGGGAGGGACAGGGCCATGTTGGATACATCAAACCACTTTTTGTTCCTGTCTTCCTGGGCCAAAGGGAAATACTTCAAAAGCAGCGTGTGAACAAACCCTCCCAAAGGAATGGTCAGGTTATCACTTCCCAGGATGAGAAATTTCCCCCAATGAGTCCCTCCTCAGGGTTTTTGCCTTGGGGTTTCTCACTGAAGACCTCCAGGCAGGAAGGACTCTGTGCACACGGGGGCCTGCCTTCCAAGAAAAGTTTCTTGAGTACTTTCCCGGTAAGCTCTGCTGGGGTCAACAGTGGGTGAGGCACACCACAGCCCCAGCCTCAGGTGTGCATTCCCAGGTGAGAAGACGCACCGAGTGACCTGCCTTACAGCTGAAGCTGGCTGAGACCACTCACTAGCGTGTTCTTTTTACCTGGCTTTTAACTTCCAGTTTAGGAGGAATTAGTAAGAAATAGTTTGTAAAGGCCAGGTGCGGTAGCTCGCACCTATAACCCCAGCACTTTGGGAGGCAGAGGCAAAGAACTGCCTGAGCCCAGGGGTTCAAGACCAGCCTGGGCAAAATGGCAAGACCGCATCTCTACAGTAAATGAAAAAAACTAGCTGGGTGTGGTAGTGGGTGCCTGCAGGCCCAGCTACTTGGGAGGCTGAGGCAGAAGGACTGCCGAAGCCCATCAGGTGGAGGCTGCGGTGAGCCCTGTGAGATTTTGACTCAAAAAAAGAAAAGAAAAGAAAAAAAAGTCTGTCAAATTCCAGGATTTCAAGCCACGAGCTCTTGTTTCTAAGAAGGGACACACAGTGCGTTGTGCAATCAGAGAAAGCCAGGCTGAGCTTTCGTCATGCAAAATGTAATGCCTTGAAGCCCAATGATGCAGTATTTTTAGTTTTAATTACTGGCTTGTTCTCCACTCCCTGCCCAAAGACCTCCCTTGCTTCCTACCAAGAATCTTAACAGAGTCTCTTCCCCCCCAGAAATCCCATTGGCTACATAGATCTTCATTACTCTCCAAACCCTCTCACTCGGCAGTGAAATAACGGGAGGAGGAAGAAATCAAAACCAACGAACCTCTTTTACAAATCTCCCCCTCCAGGGAAAAGATCTTAGCAATCATCCAGGGGCTGGAGTGAGGTGGGAGGTGTGAAAACACACACTCGCCTCCCCCAGAGAGGCAGTTCTCGACTTCCAAAAACCCCCAGCTGCGGTAAAAATACCTCCCAAGAACAGCCAGCTGTCGACTTAGCCATCGGCCCCGGGAGGCTGTACGTCCCTGCAGGGTTTTCGAGCACACGCCGGGGGCTGGGGCGACAGGCCAGAGACCACGGGCTCCGGGGAGCGGGGACCCCCTAAGACGGCCGGCGACGAAGGGCCGGCGGGGGCGGCCGCGGGGGCGCCGGATCCCGGGTGTCCGCCTTGGGCAG
>NW_007247145.1:496091-496397 GCF_000164805.1 Carlito syrichta | reverse complement strand
GCGTGCGGCAGGTAACCTGGCAACTGCGCGCATAATACCGAGCAGATGGCGTTCGCGCGGCGTGATGGACATCGCGCACGACAGCCCGAGACAACCCAGGAATTCCCTGGTGGCTCGAGGCCCTCCTTGCACGAAATGAGTTCTCTCGCCATCGCCGTGTATCTCTGGGGTTATCTCCCCCCATCCCTCCCCGCCCCTCCCCCCCCCCCCCCCCGCGCCGCCTGACACCGAACTGGTTTCTTATTACCGACTTTTTTCCTCCAGCCCGAGGGCAGGGAGGGAGATTTCAGGTGGGGGAGGGCGCGG
>NW_007247145.1:493421-495780 GCF_000164805.1 Carlito syrichta | reverse complement strand
AAGTCCCCCGGGGCCTAATTTAGCCTCTCGACTCGGGCCCAGGTGCTTACACGTCCTTGGGGGACTCCGGCTAAGAAGTCGGGAGCGGGGCGCGTGCGTCCCCGGCAGGCCCGAGAAGGTCTCTGGGTGCAGACGGCCCTAACAAAGAAGCCGGTGGGGTGGGGGTGCCGCGTGCGGTAGTGGCTGGGGCGGACACGGGGACAGAGTTGAGGATTGTTCGTGGAAGGAAAGAGTAAACATAAATCAATGCATCAACAAAAAAGATGCCCCAGAAAACAAATCTGTGCTTTATACACACACACTGAACTGGGTCAAGTATTTAAACAATTTTTAAAACGATCTTTAGCTCAAACAGAATTTCGACTCAGTTCTATACAGCAGAAGACATCTATATTCAACCTCTCACCAGAATCCAGAGGCTTTCTGCAAAGTTGTTATTTAAGTTTCAGAGGGCAGAAAGAAGTCTGTCAAAGGTGAAAGGCAACATCACACTTGCCAGGGGAGAGTGCAGCAGCCTCATGTCAGCCAGCAGCACAGGACCCATCTGACACCCATGTGGAGGCTGGACAGAGGCACCTGCCTGTGACTCCCAGAGGCTTAGAACAACCACCTGAGCTTTCCTCTCGGTCCCCTCCCCTGAAATGAAAATCATACTCATAAGACTCCGCCTTGACAATGGAAACTTTGGCGATGAAATAATCAATGAAGTGCTACAGAAAGAAAACGGCCAAGAAGGTTCTAAAACCTTCCTCATTTCCAGTGTGGGCCGTTTGGGAACAATAATGAACTCAGTCAATGGTTCTCAAAGTGGTTCCAGGATGGGAAGTATGAGCTGGTTTCAAATGCAAATTCCCATGCTCCAACCCCAGGCCTACCGAGTCAGAAATTCTGGGAATGTTTTAGCAAGATCTCCAGGTGATCATGATGACCGTACATACCCCCTAGTTGGAGAATCCTTGGGACAAATAATCCTGGCTTGTGGGCATCAACTGTTCCCCGTGTCCTGATTAGACTGCAAATCTGCACTTTCAAAGGCAAGTCAGAGGGCTGAGCTGCTTGGAAACTCATCTGCTCTTGCAAATTCATCTCCATTTGGAACAAAACTCTCAAATTTTTCAGCGTGTTGTTCAGGCCAGTGGCGATTGCAGTGCAAACCCAAGAATTCTGAAAGGAGCCCATGGCTGAGATTCTTCCAGAAGAGGCAGGACTCCAGTTGCAATTGGGCTGTAGGCCTGAAGAGAAGCCCATGCTGAGGAGGGGGTGAGTCCCACGTAACTCCCTTGCTAAGGGAGCATCAAATGATCCTAGACTTCCCCTGGTGTGATAAGTAGAACCATGGAAGCCTGTAATCCTGCGCCTTGGGAGGCTGAGGTGAGTGGATTGCCTGAGCCTGCGGGTTCGAGACCCACCTGGGCAACTTGGCAAGACCTCATCTCTACAATAAATCAAAAAATTAGCCGGGCATGGTAGCGCGTGCCTATAGGTCCAGTTACTTGGAAGGCTAAGGCGGAAGGATTGCCGGAGCCCAGCAGGTCGAGGCTGCGGTGGCCGGGAGTGGCCACTGTTCCAGTCTGGGCGACAGAGTGAGACTCCAACTCAAAAACAAAAAAAAAAAAAGAAAAGAACCATAGAAAGCTACGACTGGAGAGACATCCTTGGTTGGAAAGGGTTCTTCAGATATGGAAAAGACCAGATGGGAATAACAGAAGAAGACAGCTAACACTTAGGGACCACCTATGATATGTTCAACTCTCCGTCAGGGGCTTTCACCTGTAGAATTAAACTCATTCTGTTGGTTTAAAAGACCGCCGAGTCTCTGAGAGGTGAAGTAACTTGTCTGATGTCCCACAGCCGGTGGTGGCGTCTTTGGGATTCTGACTTTTCCACTGACCATACATGCATCTGGTCTAAATTGAGCAGACCACCCAGGAGGACTCCAGAGTAAAAAGAAATGGGAAGGGGGTGGGGAGCGGAATGGACGTAGAATAAAAAGGTAGAAGAAACTCTATTGGGATCAAAGGATGATACTGAAAGAGCACAAAAATATACATCATTTTTTATATGCTGTCTGATACCCAAAATTGGGATGCCTCTGTGGTATCAACTTCGACACTGAAAGAAAGGGCATAAGATTAGATCATTCAACCATAAGTTAGAAGGAAGAAGCAAAATGAAATGAAACCTTAGAATTCCCTTTGATGCTGATCAAGTGTTAAGGCAGAAATTTGGTTCCTGGATGGTGGTTTCTTTTACAAACTTTACTTTTCCAGAACAGGTTTTTTTTTTTGAGTTGGAGTCGCACTCTGTTGCCCAGACTGGAGTGCAGTGGCCGCTCCCGGCCACCGCAGCCTCGCCCTGC
>NW_007247145.1:490379-493150 GCF_000164805.1 Carlito syrichta | reverse complement strand
CTGCCCAGGCGGGTCTCGAACCCGCGGGCTCAGGCAATCCACTCACCTCAGCCTCCCAAAGGCGCGAGATTACAGGCTGAGCCACCGAGCCCGGCTCCAGAACAGTTTTTACTGTGGGTTTGGAGAGGTGTTTATAGTAAACTCACGGCAAAGCTCCCAAGCAGCTTACCCCATCTCAAAGCCCCTTTCTCAGCAGACTGCTGAAGAAGGTGGGATTCCCAGGATGGCTTTGTGAAGTGTGGCTGTGTCTCTAAGAAGACTGAGGCAGAGTCAATCCATTTAGGAAGCTTATCCTTGAAACAGCAGTAACTTGGGACCCGATGCCAAGGCTGTTAATTGGGTTCAGAAAAGCTCTTTGGCCTCTTAAAAGGAGCAGTTTACACTGGGGGAGCCCCACAGGCCTGGGTAGAAACCCAACTCCACCATGGGCCCAGAGACGGGCACCCCTGACCACATAACCCATAGGTTGTGGTTATTACTGTTATTGTTGGAACCTCTTGATCATGCAGGGCATCCCTCACGCAGGGTGAGGGAAGGGCTATGTTTTGGGTTCTAGCTTAGCTCCTAAAATAAAGGGATGAAGACTTTAAACTTGGCTTTCTTTCTAGGGTTTCAGTGAGCAGAGTGAAGTCTCTAGACACCTGATAAAGCAACGATTTTAAAGTACACATTTGCCGATTCCTCCTCCCTTCCAGAAAAAAAGAACAATGCTCATTTTTTTTTTTTTTTTTTTTTTTGAGTTGGAGTCACACTCTGTTTCCCAGGCTGGAGTGCAGTGACATGTTCACGGCCACCACAGTCTCGACCTGCTGGGCTCAGGGGATCCTTCCGCCTCAGCCTTCCAAGTAGCTGGAATTACAGGCACACGCCACCACACTTGGCTAATTTTAAAAAATGTATTGTAGAGATGAGATCTTGCCAGGTTACCCAGGCTGGTCTTGAACCCCTGGGCTCAGGCAATCCTTTCGCTTCGGCCTCCCGAAGTGCTGGGATTACAGGCGTGGGCCACTGCGCCTGGCTGACAACGCTCATTTTTAACATTCAAAGGTAACCATTGCTAGGCCAGGCTCACGCCTTTAATCCCAGCTCTGTGGTAGGCCGAAGCAGGAGGGTTGCTGAGGTCAGAAGTTTGAGACCAGCCTGGGAAACACAATGAGACCCCGTTTCCATGAAAAATAAAAAGTAAGCTGGGCGTGGTGGTGGGCATGCTTATAGTCCCAGCTACTCAGGAGGCTGAGGCAGAAGGACTGCTTGAACTCAAGGCTACCGTGAGCTATGATCACACCACTGCCTCCAGCCTGGGTAACAGCATGAGACTCTGTCTCCATAAACGTTAAAAAAAGTCTTTTTAAAAGGTAACCATTGTGAATATTTGGGTGTTTTTATATTCTCTCCCAGCTTTTTCCCCACATGCAATAACATATTTTCCATGCTTATGATCATGGCATATACACGGCTGTATACCCTACTGATTCTTACTAAGTAACATGGGAGAGGTAGAAAGTTCTAAACTTTCCAAATGCTTCCATGTTATAGTTTTCTGGCAGGATGATATCCGTATGGCATCTTTCTTGGCCAAGTCTTTAGTTCCTTGGGGACCAGGATGATGTGTCTTTCCAGCATCTAGCACAGAGCTAGGTCCCCAGTTGCGACAACACATTTGCTGAACTCAGTGGACTACCTGGCTGTGATGAATTCTTGCCTAAACCAATATCAGGTATGATTGCAGAGCACAGAAAAGACGGCCCTATCATGGGCTGCTCCTCTGAGCTACTAAGTCCACCCACTGCTGAATATGAAAGAAAGGGCTAAAGTTGGCAAGCTAGTGCAAAATGTGAGAGTGCCACCAGTCACAAAAGGTCAGCCTTTCAAGGACATGGGGGGGGTCAAAACAACAAAAATACCATTTGTCCTTATCAGTGCTTTGAACACAGTTCTCCCATAGGTCCCTTCAGTGGAAACACAACTTTGAAAGTTACGTTTTTCTTCTGCCTTTGATGTATATTATGGAGTCCTTTTGATCCCCGTCTTGTGATTAATTCCACCACCAAGCAACTCTAAATTGGTTAAAAGTTCATTAGTGTTCAACAATAGAAGCTTGATTAAATAAGTGATGGTACATCCATACCATGAATACTAGGCAGCCAATAAAAATCATGCCTTCTCCGATGATCTAATTACACAGACAAATGCTTACAATATATAGCTGAGAAGGGGGAAAAAAGCAGTTTCTAAAACACTAGCCACCAAATAGTCTTGTTAGGTACAGATTAAAAGTGATTTTTATACTCTTTTTCAAGTTGACTACTATGAACATATATTACTTCTAAAATAAAAATGATCTTATTTATTTTTGAATTGGAGGTCTCACTCTGTTGCCCAGGCTGGAGTGCAGTGGCACAATCATGGATTACCACCGCCTCGACCTCCTGAGCTCAGGCGATCCTTCTGCCTCTGCCTCCTAAAGAACTGAGGCTATAGGCGCATGCCACCATACTGCCTAATTTTTTAAATTATTTGCAGAGATAAGGTCTCGCTATGTTGCCCAGGCTGGTCCCAAACTCTTGAGCTCAAGCAATTCTCCCACCTTGGCCTCCCAGAGTGCTGGGATTATAGGTGTGAGCCACTGTGCTTGACCTAATAAATATTATTTTCAAAAACTCATTAAGAATACATCTAAGCCGGGCTCGGTGGCTAAGCCTGTAGTCCCGCGCCTTTGGGAGGCTGAGGTGAGTGGATTGCCTGAGCCCGCAGGTTTGAGACCCGCCTGG
>NW_007247145.1:422216-490294 GCF_000164805.1 Carlito syrichta | reverse complement strand
AAAAAAAAAAAAAAAAAAGAATACATCTAAACCGACATGGAATGAAACACAGAGTCCAAGAAGGGCTCAGGCTATGTCTGGGACCTGGATTATTCCTCCCTGAGCCCGCCTTATCCTCTGGAGGGTGTAACAGACACACAGCTCCCCTCTCAAGATCTGGAAGTGGCATGAACAACTGGGTTTGGCTATAAGCTCAACAACGTGAATGGTTTTTCACTGCTTCATCAAAGCGCTTCCGAGTTCTAGGGGAAGGGCACGAACCATCTTCCAAGAATTCTTCGGCCCACCTGGACAAGCTTGCTCATCGTGGCACCACCCAGCTCTCTGTGGCTTTTCCCCATCCCAGGCTTGAAACCACAAAGCACAGCCTGAACCAGCCAGAGCTTTGGAGTTCAAGGACTCCAGAGGTGGGTGCCAGCCAGCATTTATCCCCATCTCTTGTCTTTTCCGTGGGGCTGGAAGGAAACCCACGCTGCCGGGGCTGAGAAACCTGCCCAGAGAGGTGAGCACAGCCTTCGCCGGCAGCGAGTGTCCGCCGTCAGGACGCAGGGGCTGCAAGTGGAGTGGAGGGTGAGCCATTAGGTCCTTTACCTGCTGACTTTCCTTCCTTGATTGCAATCTGGGGGGAGGAGCAGTCCCGATTTTTCTTTTTCCTCCCGAGTGTTTCCCCCGCCCCAATCTTTTTCTTCAGCTGCTAGGAAGATTTTTCTTTTTCCTCCCGAGTGTTTCCCCCGCTCCGACCTTTTTCTCTCCCTCCCACCCTTGCTGATGAAGTCATCAAGGCAAAGATTGCAAAACGGATGCACGGGCCTATCTTGCATTGCACTGGGAGGCAGGCCAATGTTTCCATTAGTAGACAAGAGCACCACCATGCTGCCAAATGGCGCTCTCTGCTACAAGCGCTACGAGATGGGAAGGAGGGAAGGATAGCCGAGGCTGGGGCGAAGGCACAGACACCTCGGCCATCTCCAGACCTTCGGTGTCTTAGGGGGACCAGTGTCCCTGGCTCTTCCCTCCCCCCAGAGGATGCCTGAGGGAGGACCCGTGTCAGCCTGCTCTGAGGCTTTCCTGGCCGCTGAACCCGGTGTGTGGCACCCAGGCCCGACCACGTGGTGCTGAGGCTCTGGGAGAGGTGCCCTTACCACGTTCCTACGAGCAGAAGTCTGCCCAGCTGCAGTGGTGGCGCTGCAGGAGGCTAGGGTGAGGCGGGGTGGGCACACGAGGAAGCAGAAAGAAACATTAGAAATCTGGGATCGGTCCTTTATATACTTAGATATTGTGGCTGAGCACCAGTTTCTTAGAGGAAGTAGGTGGAGGACAAGGGCTCCCGCCAGGGCAGGGAGGGCAGGTGGGCAGAGGGATTAGGGTCTAGGGCCCAAGGCCAACTGACTTTGGGCCTTCCATCCACAAAGATCCTTGAGTTCAGATTTTTAGACATATTCTTCAAACAAGGTTTGACACAGTCCCTGAGAAACCCCGACAGGATTAGAAGGTGGCATCTATGGTGTAGCTGTAAATTGCACCCTGTTTTTAGATGAGATGCTCTAATTCATGATCAATGCATACTCTTTATTTATCCCAAGTTTATCTTGTGGATAATATAAATACACTGTACTGTATTTTTTAAAAATAAAAAACATCGCTGGCTGGGCACAGTGGCTCACGCCTGTAATCCCAGCATTTTGGGAGGCCGAGACGGGAGGATCGCTTGGGGCCAGGAGCTCAAGACCAGCCTGAGCAACACAGTGAGACTCCTATCTCTACCAAAAGTAAAAACAAGTAAAATAAAATAGAAACATTCCTTTTTTAAAAAAACCCTCTTGGTATTTCTTTATTTTGCAAATGTACTTGGGGACTCCAAAAAAATAGAAGCGCCCAGGTCTTTTCTTAACCTTGAGAAGACTGAGGGACAAAGTGGCATAAAATGGCTTTAGAAGAAATATCTCTAAGTAAATAACTCAGAGAGTTTCCTCAGTTCCACCTGCCCTGCAGTAAACAGCTCCTGACTCCACACCACACACACACACACACACACACACGCGCACACACACACACACACGTGGTAACCTGGATAAAGGAGCCTCGAAGCAATTAGAAATCCTCCTCTCTGCGGATCTGAAAGCTTTCACCATTTTTATCGGGAATTCTTTCAGGTAGCATGATTCAACAGTGCTTGGCATATAAGTGAGTGCTCATAAATGTTTGCTCTCAGTTTGTTTGTTTCTTTTCTTTTTTTAGAAAGCAGGATTTATTGAGAGGACAGAAAAGCTCCCACAGTGGGAGGGGACTCGAAAGGGCTGCCCCTCCTTTTTTTTTTAAGTTGGGCTCTTACTCTGTTGCCCAGGCTGGAGTGCAGTGGCATGATCAGGGCTTACCGCAGTTTCAACCTCCTGGACTTAGACGATCCTTCTGCCTCAGCCTCCCGAGTAGCTGGAACTACAGGTGCATGTCACCATATCCAGCTCCAGTTAAATTTTTATTTTTTGGCAGAGTCAAGGTCTCACTGTGCTGCCCAGGCTGGTCTTGCACTCCTAGGCTCAAGTAATCCTCCTGCCTCAGCCTCCGGAAATGCTGGGATTATAAGCACGAGCCACCGTACCCTGGCCTGCTCTCATTTTTATCACAATAATAATGAGAAAATTAGAAACGTAAGGTGGGTCCTATACTTTCAGCTCATATTTTGTTCTTCCTTAATGGTCGGATCCATTCCTCAGCCATATAAAGGGAAATATCCTGATTCACAAATGACCACCTTTTGCTAAAGCTGAAAATTAGGCTGGTGGGTAAATAGGAAAGTAGACCCCAGAATGAACGCGAAATTTATGTGAAACTTTGTTTGGAGTGAGGAATAAATCCACTCTTGTCGACAACGACAATACAGGCCTTCTAAGAGGGGGGTTATGTACGAAATACCTTTTCCCATTTATTCCTTCTAAAAGCATAAATATTTTGCTTAAGCGTCTGGGAGTATCACCAGCTTCCTATACTTTTCTACCAAACGAGATAAAGCGTGTTTGGGGTAGCACGGCTGAAGACCCTCCGTCTCTCTACCAGAATCTAAAGATAAGTCTGACCTCCTTACTATGTATCACCTCAAATGCCCACTACCACCCCCCATTCACCCTCAAAAGTTTCTTGGGCTCATTTTTCCTGGAGTTAGCTGACTGAGTATCCCTCTCTGCTCTGTTTCCGGGATGCAGGCGGGCTTCCTCCCAGCACACCCATGACACACACACACGCTCCTCCACCCAAAACCACACGCCTCCCTTCAGAGTTTCCGCAGCCACATCTCTCGAAGGTGACTGCTCGTGGGAAGATCACATCAGAACAGGAAGGGCGGGCTGACCAGTGCCGAGCGGGACAGGAAGATCTAACAGGCTATTCAGAAGATAGAGCAACTGGGAAAGCTTCCCCAGTTCTAAGGACCATGTTTCTGGTTTTCCTTCCCTTCCGACTGTTTCTCTAACAGACACCCCTAGTTGTTTTTACTTTGGTTCAACTAATTATTTTTTTCCTTGTTTCTTTTTCCCTTGATCCTCCCTCTATCATACGTTTAGACAGTTGGCAACTCCCTCAGGTCCCCTCCCACTCTGGGAGTTTTTCTGTCCTCTCAATAAATCCTGCTTTCAAAAAAAAAAAAAAGAGTAGACAGTTTCTCCATCAGCAATCATTTATTCCTTCCTACATTCACCAAACCTTTTCTGGAAGCTGAAATTGACTATAAACATCTGTAAGCTTGCTCAAGAGTAGGGAAGGAGTGAGAGCGGGCATGATGATAGCAGGCATGATGATACACCTCTAACCTGAACTTTAAATCTGTCTCAGGTTCCATGATGCAACACTCAGGGAAAGCTGGCCAGAGTGAGACCCCTTACTTTACTGACCTTAGGTCTCAGGGCTTAGTTAGTACTGAAGACTACTTTCTATAGACGGCCTAGTGAACATCTCCTCATTCACATTTAAGCATGTTAAGTAGACTGACAAGGGCGATCTTTTCTGTTTTCTCGAGTCAGAGTCTCACCCTGTCACCCAGGCTGGAGTGCAGTGGCACAGTCATGGCTCACTGCAGCCTCCACCACCTGGACTCAGGCGATCCTTCTGCTTCAGCCTCCCAAGTAGCTGGGACGTGTGCCACCACGCCTGGCTAATTTTTTTATTTTTTGTAGAGATGAGGTCTCGCTATGTTTCCCAGGCTGGTCTTGAACTCCTGGGCTCAGACAGTCCTCCCGCCTTGGCCTCCCAAAGTGCTGGGATTACAGGTGTGAGCCATGGTGCCTAGCCAAGCTCAGTCTTTATTCCTTTTCTGATGTAGTCACAGAGAGTTTTCAAGGAAATATGGGGTCACTGAATCCACATCAGTAAGTAAAGGTAAGTCCCAAG
Source organism: Carlito syrichta (assembly GCF_000164805.1). Lineage (NCBI taxonomy): Eukaryota > Metazoa > Chordata > Mammalia > Primates > Tarsiidae > Carlito > Carlito syrichta. The sequence goes on along the minus strand of NW_007247145.1, from coordinate 485,914 downwards.
GGAGAGAACATCCATGTACAGGGTGCTGAGAACGGTCTCACATGGTGTCCTGCCACCATCACTGTGGAACCAGCTATGTCTGCAGCAGGTCTGGGTCACTCTCAGTCCTTCCCAGAGGTTCCCTGGGGACAGAGCCCACGTATATCCTGCAGTGGGTAGGAAACTAGAGTGGTCCGGAATACTCAGATTCGCTTTCTGCTAAGAGACTCAGGCAGGGAAGGCTGACTCGGTCAGTAAAATACACTGCCAAAGTGGCTGATCTGGTCAGCAGTTCAGGGATCTGATGGAGCCTCGGGCCTTTTCTTTGCAGCTGCTGGACACTGGACACCCTCAACGGCATTCTTGCTTTCAGTGTCCAGATCTTACAGTTGATTTTTCTTAGACAATACTCATAGCTAAGACAGATAATACAAAGAAGCAAACCGGCTCATTTAATAGGATACACCGTCTCCCGCACCCTCGTATGGGTCGTGTTTACAGCTTTACTTTGGATTTTATGTAGAGTAAGGTGTGTTGCACTTCATGGCTAAAATGCAAATATTGCTCGGAAAAAAACCACACGCAACCACAAAGCCTCCGCCTGAAATCCAGGCACTAGAACATGATATGTGGAATGCATACCCTACTTTGAAAGTTTTCTTTCAATTCAGACAGGCAGCCCACTTTTGTTTTTTATTTAATTTATTTTTGTATAGATGAGGTCTTACTATGTTGCCCAGGCTGGTCTCAAACCCCTGGGCTCAAGTGATCCTTCCACCTCGGCCTCTCAAAGTGCTGGGATTACAGGCGTGAGTCACCATGGCAGCCTGGCCAACAGCCTAGTTTTTTAAAAAAGGAGTTGGCACAGGTCCCCAGCACCCCGGCAGATGGCAGGGTCTGTGGTGGGACTCCCAGCAGTGCAGCTATGACCCCTGTCTGGAAGGGAGACCAAAGTGCAGACGAGGTGCACCTCCACTAAAAGCTTGAGGATGATGGCCTCGGCTGGTTGGGGAAACTGTGGTAAGTGCCCAGTTTCATTAGATTTCCAAAGAGCCAGCCTGGCCAGGCCTGGGATGGTCAGAGTGGTGGCACGGCACAGTCGACAAAGGTCCAAACGGGGACACCGGGCACACGGGCTCCAGGCAGCGTTTGACCCCAGGGCAAGTCACTACACATTTCTGAGCATCAGTCTTCTCCTTTCTGAAATGAAGAAGCCAGGCGAGGTGATCTCCAAGGCTCCTCCCGGTCCTAAAATTCTCTGGTTTCACTTGGAAAGCGCTTCCTGGAGAAGGCGGTACTTGACTGGGGAGCCCAGACGTGAGTGAGGATTTGGATCTGAGAGAGGAGAGGAGGAAGGAAGGAGCAGCGGTCCCCTGCCAGGAGGAGGCAGTCACCCGGAGTTGGGGTGTTAGCTGGGGTGGGTTCGAGAAGGGTTCGAGACTGACCACAGACAGGTCCGCGGACAGGCAGAGACAGCTGCGTTGACCAGAGGACATCAGGGAGCCCGAGCGGCCTCTTAAAGGGAATAAGTGCTAAGTGCATTACTTTAAGAAGATTACGGAGGTGTCAGGTAAAGCAGAGATTAGGGTGGGGCTGGATCAGAAGGAGAAAAGTGGGTAGGAGGGGGTGGGAGGGGCTGAGGGTACTCCAGCCAGAAGGGGTGGTGGCAGCAGAGGCTTGGCACCCGGCTGTGGGAACCAAAGGCTCTGGAGTCAAACGCACCTGAAGGCCCATCCTTGCGGCCTCCTTACCAAATGCAAGCATCTGGGGTCACTCTGTGGGGTCTCACCTTCTCGGCAGTGCTACTCTGCCTGGTCCACATGGCTACCAGAAATCTGGCAGAGAGCATGATCCCACTTAAAGATCAGGTGAAAATAATTCCAGTTTTTCTCGTCTTCCTCACTTCTAAAAAAACCTGAATTTATTTACGAGAGGGGATCCCCAAAACCCTGATATTTATAAAAATTGTGTATGTATTCTTACATGTTTAAGCTTCAGTCACCTTCAAAGTACTCTCCGTTTGATGCAACACATGAGATGCTTTTTCTCCTGCTCAGAACAGTTTTTGAACTCATCCATTTTGATGCTTTTTAGTGCTTCTGCTGTTTTTGTTTCACCTCTTCTACATCAGCAAAACATTTTCCCTGGGGGACTTTTTTCATTCAGAGAAACCAAAAAGGTTGTTCGGGATGAGATCTGGTGAATAGGAATGGTGGAGCACGGGATCATGTCAATTTTGGTCAAAAACTGCCGAACACTCAGAGCAGTGTAGGCAGATGTGCTGTTATGATGGCAGAACCAGTCCCCTGTTTGCCACAACTAGGGACGTTTCTTCAGCAAACAGTGATGCAACCCTCTTCAGAACTTCCAGGTAAAAACTTTGGTTGACGGTTTGATCCTGAGGAACAAATCCCCAGTGTACTACGAGAGGCTTGCCCTCCAAAAGATACTTCTGAGCTGGGCACAGTGGCCCACGCCTGTATTGCCGGCACTTTTGGAGGTGGAGGCAAGAGGACTGCCTGAGCCTAGGGGTTCAAGACCAGACTGGGAAACTTGGCAAGATCTCATCTCTACAATAAATCAAAAAATTAGCTGGGCATGGTAGTGTGCACCTGTAGTTGAGGCTACTTGGAAGGGCTGAGGTGGAAGGATCACCGGAGTCCAGCAGGTTGACGCTGGGGTGGCCGTGAGTGTGCCACTACACTCCAGCCTGGGCAACAGAGTGAGACTCAAACTCAAAAAAATAAATAGATAAATAAAATAAATTAGCCAGGCATGGTGGCACATGGCTGTAGTTCCAGCTACTTGGAAGGTTGAGGTGGAAGGGTCGCCTCAGCACAGCAGATTGAGGCCGTGGTGGCCGTGATCACGCCACCGCACTTCAGCCTGGGTGACAGAGTGAGACTCTGACTCAAAAAACAAAACAAAAAAATAATTCTGTTTTCGGGGTCCCCCTTTGTACTTGTGAACTTAGTAGACAGGATTTTAAACACACCCCCTGGCTTTTAAAGGGAATACAATAGGGCCAGCTGCAGTGGCTCAGGCCTGTTATCCTAGCACTTTGGGAGATTGAGACAGGAGGATGGTTTGAGCCTAGGAGTTCAAGACCGGCCTGACAACATAGCAAGACTTCGTCTCCACAAAAAAATCAAAAAAATTAGCTGGGCGTGGTGGCACGGGTCTGTAGTCCCAGCTGCTTGGGAGGCAGAGGCGGAGGGATCACCTGAGCCCAGGAAATCAAGGCAGAGTGAGCCGTGATCGTGCCTCTGCACTCCAGCCTGGGCGACAGAGTGAGACCCCGACTCAGCTAAATAAATAAACACACGGGAAACAGAATAGTAGGTATATACCTAGAAAACTTTCAAAGCCCTAGTAATAGAATCTGGAGATGAAGGAAAGATGTTCAATGATAACAGGAAATATGAACAATACTTTGAGAAGAAGAAACCCTTTAATTTTTGTGCCTTCTTAAACTTGTTTCTCCAACTTTTTTCTTCCAGCTAAATGTCTCATTCACTTAACTTTTTTCAAGGAGGCCTGACAAGAAATAATGAAAGTTATATGGTAGCCCAATTAATGGGTTTTAATGACAAGCAGACTTCATAACAAATGTGATAACTAAATATTTCTTAGGCTTTAAGATCTCAATTGGATTTTTTTTTTTTCTTAAGACAGAAAATCACTCTTGGTCTTTTGCTAAATCTTGTTTGCAACAGAAATGATGTGTTATATTTTAATAAGACAGTTAACGTTGCATTCATTCCTCCAATCTTACATCTCAACTGGAGATGCTCGTAAAAATAATTTCTAACAACCTAGTTCATCAGCACAAAACCAGGCGGGCCGCTGCAAATTCATGACTGGAGTTAGGAATGCTTTGGGGGTTTCAGGTAAAAACATGTTTTCTATCATCAACTCGGAGCCTGAGTGTCTCCTCTGAGCAAATGAAAAAGCTTCCCTTTGAAAATCTTCCTGCTCTTTATTGAGACCACATCGAGGAGAGGCCGCTTCCCCGGCCCACAACACTCTGAGATTACCACGGGCTCTGGAAAATGGATTGCTTCACCTATTTGTTCTGTCTTCTCCGAGGGAGGGGCTGCAAATCTCCCATCTGTCTCTCTCGCACTGCGGGCCCCTCGTTGCCATGGTCTCTCCCACAGTGTCTAAAGGAACAAGATCCCGCAGACGTTTGACACCAGACCTCCGCGGGCAGCCAATTTGTTTTCCCTTCACCTCCCCCCTTCTCCTCCTCACGCTCTTTCTAATATGGGATATTCTTTCTGTGCACCCACCAAAAGTAATGTGTCAAACTATGATTATGTTTTCTTTTATTAAACACGTAGAAGAGAGACCGATTGCTTTCCTTCCTTTGATCAAGTCAAGGTCATACAAAGCCCAGAGAGAGTGGGGTGGGAGGGGGTGGGGGGTGGCTGGCGTCTGCTGTCCTGGGCTCTAGGCCGACTCCTGTTGGGGGTTCAGTCGAAGGAATTGTGGGCGCCTGGGCTCGACGTTCCCCTTCACTGTTGCTGTGTTCTGAACCAGCCGGGTCTGTGTAGCTTTGGAGGTGTCAGCCTGTGCTTTGGGGAAGCAAAGGGCTTGAGAGAAAAATCTTGCCTTCTAGATATGCAGGGAAACCAGTACGTAAATGATTGTTCCTGTAGAATGGGCTTCTCTTCAAGATTCCAGACAATCTGAAGGAAGTTAGTAGGTGGGAAAAGCAATCCATTTAAAGCCTTAAAACTTACTACTGAATCCACACTGTCTGTACCACTGAGGGGAAAAAAAATGTAGCTTGGGGGCTTGGGTGGAGGAAGAGAGAAAGGGAGGGAAGAAGACCCAGGATACAAGGCAACCCCCTCCTTTAAACAGATTTTGTTCCTTCAAGCACCTGCATCTTCTTAGTTTGAAAAGGCATCACAGGGGGAAGAACTTTAGAAAATCTTGTATGATATTCCCTGCACACATGATTTTATCACTCGTTACTGATATTTAAGAAGAGCAACAGGACTGTGCAGAGAGAGGTTGGTGAGCTTGGAAGAGGGGAAGGGGAAAAGAAACTCCCAGGAAATGACTCACAGGCTCTCAGGAAGACTGCCTCAGCCTCCTCACATCATCCGGGGCTAATCAAGAAGGTAGTACTTGGGGCTGGGCGCAGTGGCTCCCGCCTCTAATCCCAGCACTTTGGAAGGCTGAGATGGGAGGATTGCTTGAACCCAGAAGTTCAAGACTGGCCTGGGCAACATAGAGAGATCTCATCTCTACAAAAAAAAAAAAAAAGCCAGGTGTGGTGGTGTGTACCTATAGTCTCAGCTACTCAGGAGGCTGAGGTGGAAGGATCACCTGATTCCAGTAGGTCAAGGCCGCAGTGAGATGTGATGATCAGGCCTCTACACTCCAGCCTAGGCAACAGAGTGAGATCCCAACTCAAAAAAAGAAAAAAAGAAGGTAGTACGTGAGAACTGAGGTTTGGGGCATTTGGCCCATAAACGAAGACACTTCCCAGGACGGGGTTTCCAGGGCTGGTCACCAAGAGTCTCAATGCCTCTCACTTTCGTTTCAGGAACTCCAGAGAAATAGGCCACACTTCGAAACATGAGGACTTGACTACCCGGAGAAGGGTCTAGAAGCTGAGGTTAAGGGAGCTCACACCAAGCACCACCCACAGGAGAGGGTATCTGGTGCTGAGTATCATACCATCCAGCAAGGGGGGAGGGGAAGACAAGGGCAAAATAGATGAGTGAAGCCCATGGAGCATCACCACCCCTCGGCCCCTATCAGGAGGCGGGCTGGCCTGAAGCCTCCTACCAATGCTGTGCTTTCTGCAGTCCACATGCTTCTGGGGTGAGGAGCAAGGGCACTGTTGGGGTGAGCTTTCTCTTCTTCTTTCTTAGCATTTTTTTTGAGTGGGAGTCTCACTCCATTGCCCAGGCTGGAGTGCAGTGGCATGCTCACAGCCACCCCAGCGTCGACCTGCTGGGCTCTGGCAATCCTTCCACCTCAGCCTTCCAGTCCAAGCAGCTGGAACTACAGGTGCGCACTACCATGCCTGGCTAATCTTTTATTTATTGTAGAGACGAGGTCTCGCCGAGTTGCTTGGGCTGGTCTCGAACCTGCGAGCTCAGGCAATCCACTTGCCTCGGCCTCCCAAAGTGCTGGGATGACAGGCTGAGCCATCGAGCCCTGTCCTTTTCTTCTTTCGGTGTGAATGCAACCAGCTTTGGAGGGCTGAGCAATTTCAAGTAACTGCTCCTGAGAACTTGAGCTGCGAAGAGGCTGGAAAAAGTGAAAGAGGGTCTCAGCCTGGCCGGGTATTTTGCCGGCATCCATTTTCATTTTTCTTTTCTTTTTTTTTTTTGAGTCAGGGGTCTCACTCTGTCACCCAGACTGAAATGTAGTGGCATGATGATGGCTCACCATATGATCATGGCTTGCCACAGCCTCGATCTCTTGGACTTAGGCAATCTTTCCGCCTCAGCCTCTTGAGTAGCAGTGATTACAGGCACACGCCGCCACAACTGGCAAATTTTAAAATTTTTTTTAGCAATGAGGTCTGACTGTGTTGCCCAGGCTGCTCTCAAACTCCTGGGCTCAAGTGACCCTCTTGCCTCGGCCGTCCAAAGTGCTGGGATTACAGGCATGAGCCACTCTACTTGGCTTGGCAGCCATTTTTAAAGCCTGCAAACTCAACTCGGCTTTGTTTTGCTGGCTTCTGAAGACAGCCTTTCTTGGGGGCCTCTCTGTATACACACCATCTCTGGCCCCTGCTTCTAGGGCGAACAGAGTGCAGACAAAATTGTGGCTGTTTGAACCCTTTCAGTTCCAGAGGCACCTCCTCTTCCCGTCTATACCCCTCAGACAGCCAACAAAACAACAATCCACCAGTTCTAAACAGGGCACCAACAGAACAATTATTTTCTTCCTCATGAAAGATTAGGACTTTCCCTAGATTGGAAAGAGATAACGGATGGTTTATAAATGTACAGTTTCTATATTCACAAAGACATTCTCTATTCTGATGATATAAAACCATGACAAAGTTCACATTTTGACCTGACACTTTTGTTTTTCAGGTTTCTTTGCGTTAACGCAGATTTAGAAAACATGAAACAGACATTAATGCTAAAATGCTAAAAAGGTTTCACTAAGAGAAACTGCTACACGCACACCGCAGGGCCAAGTGATGGCAGGTTGGGTGGTGTTCACATTGATATTTGCATGCATTCCCTTTCTAATGTGTTTTCTTATAGATCCGAGGGAAAATCGGATTGTTTTCCGAGGCAAACACGCAGCTCTAGGAGCAGCTCGTAAACCTCGCCCCACACACAGTCCTCATGGCAACAGGAACTATTTCCTTTGGCTTATGAGCTCTGGTAACTGTCAAGGGGGTGGTGGGGGTGCCGATCAGAGAAATCTGGAAAGACATGAGTCTGTCAGAACACGTGAAAGGACCTGACATGGAGGCCACGTTCGTGTTGCACAATTTGCATGAGCACTTCTGGACAAATTCTATTTTCACATGCAATTCACAGACCCGCGGCGGCGGTGCTAATTGGTGAGGTTGCCACTCAAGTGTGCTACCAAACAGGGCTCTCGCTACACGGATGAATAATACAGAGTTTTGAGCAACGCGGTAATGATCTTACAGTTATTCTTCATCACCATCATGCGTGATCTCTTTGTCCCCTGTCCCCCCCGCCAGCCCAACCCCTTAGAGGAATTGACTAAGAAAAATCTTACTCCCTCCCACTCTTCCCCGCCAAAAGTGGAGCTCATGTTATTTGAAATCAGCTTAAGAATAAGAAAAGTGATGGCAAGAAACAGCTATCATTTCATTAATATGGATGGATTATTCATGTCACTCAAGTGACAGTGAATTTGATTGTGCCCCGAAGTGCCAATAGGATGCCAAACACAGCCCTGAACAACACAAGAGACTCTGAATGGCAGAATGCTCTGGAATTCATCTGCAAGAATTCCACTCCCCCAAGATAAGACAGCTCATCGCCCACATGACGTTTCAAGGCTAAGTGAAGGGGAAGGGAGAGTTGAGATCCCCGGAGCCTCCCGTGCGGTCTTCTAGGAGGGGGAAGAGAGGTTGACAGTTCCCCAGCCCCTTCCTGGGTGGCATTAGAAGTTTTAAAAACACCACGGTGTCCCCTGTGGGTCGCTTTCCAGCTGCAACAAAATCAGGTGATGGGAGGAAGGTGAGGCCTTCTAAGCGCTGGGTTGCCAGTCCTCATTCTGAGGCTGGTCCAGCTGTTGCGGCCTCTGTACGAAAAGCAAACCAGGCAGATTCTAAAAGGGGTCTTTGGTGCTGTTTGGGGCTTCTTACTCTTTGTTCCTTGGAGATAGCACGCCTTAAACCGTCTATAAATCTGAGAGTTACTGATTGAGCTGTATTTAAACCATGTGGTGTCACGTGATGAAACTTGACACACTGGAATTCACTCCTCCAGGGTTCACTCTGTCTGACCCCCGTGCAGAAGTCTACCCCTGGGTCGCTGAGTAAAAAAGTAAATTTAGAGAGGTCGTAAGGCCCTCCTTGGGCTCAATTAACTTCTTTGTATATTTTACCTAAAAATGGTCTCCCTGAGACCACTTCATTGTGAGTTTCGAAAGTGAGTGATATTTTCATCCTAGCATTCTCCATGCTCACGTCTCATCACCACTAACCACCTCCCCCCTGCTTTTAAAATGGGGTGGGAGGAGATTTCAGAAGAAGGGTTTTGTTTTGCTTTTACATTTCTGATTTCAGCCTTGCAGACAATGAGCATTCTTTCATGGGGAGTAGGAGCGGGGATGTCTACTCCCACTGGGGACATCCAGCAAGTTCTCTTCTATGATTCCCTTGGGTTAGAGACCTTCAGACCCGAATGCCGGTCATCAGTCTTCAGGCTCTGACTCTGGATCCTGCGTGCAGAGCAGCCAGGGATGGGTCTTTAGAGGAGGTGGGTGGGAGGTTGCCCATAGGCATGATTTGCCGAGTAACAGAATGCCTCTTAGAAATATCTCTCCTATCTGGGCTTGGTGGCTCAGCCTGTAATCCCACGCCTTTGGGAGGCTGAGGTGAGTGGATTGCCTGAGTCCGTGGGTTCGAGACTCGCCTGGGCAGATGAGACCTCATCTCTACAATAAATCAAAATATTAGCCGGGAGTGGTGGTGCGCGCCTGTAATTCCGGCTACTCGGCAGGCTGAGGCGGAAGGATCACCGGAGCCCAGCAGGTTGAGGCTGCGGTGGCCAGGAGCAGCCACTGCACTCCAGTCTGGGCGACAGAGTGAGACTCCAACTCAAAAAAAAAAAATCTCTCCCATGTCTAAATATAACATGGTCACATTTGGGCTTAGATTTTCTAGAAGATGACTATGATACTTAAAATATTACTTGGAGTAGTCTTACATAATCAGGTTGGGTATCCCTTATCCAACATGCTTGGGATCGAAGTGTTTCAGATTTTTTCAGATTTTAGAATATTTGCACATACATAATGAAATCTATCTCACTTACGTTTCGTAGTATCTTACACACATAGCCTAAAGGTAGCTATATACAATCATCTTAATAATTCTGTGTATGAAACAGTTTTGATAATAGTTTGACTGTGACTCGTCACATGACAGCAGGTGTGAAATTTTTCCACGTGTGGCCTCATATCAGTGCTCAGAAAGTTTTTGATTTTGGAGCGTTTTGGATTTCAGATTTTCGGATTAGGGATATCCAGCCTAACCCACAAAAGCCCCTAACCCTAAAGAGTATTTAAATTCTAAGAGGTGGAATACAAGATGGGTGGCTTTGATGGACATCAGGGAGCCAGGGGCTAAGACCTTGAACCTGAAGGAAGGGAGAAACAGAACACTGAATAAACCCAGGCTAGGTCACAGTTTTGCCCACAGCAAGCCACGGAGTTACAGTGACATCTTTGACCTCCAATCCACAAAGGGTCTGTTCTTATTTCTTATAGTGTTTGCATGTAAGGTTATAATATCGCTCCTTTTGATAAAGAAGGTACACATTCAAAGCAGAGACTTCCAAGGAGTCCCCATGTAAAAAGAAGCCTGTATTGCATTTACTGCTACTGTGGTCTTGAACCCAGTAATAGAAATCTGAAGCTTATAATTACTGCCGGTCTCTGAACTAGCCTTGTCTTTTCTCTTGCCTGTGACTCGGGATCCTAAATTCCAACTTTTCACATAGGTAGATATATTTCAACAATTTTCTACAAAATGTTACAGATGGCTATCTTTAAGGTATTCCTAATATATATTTCATCAACTTTAAGACTCATAAATTTTAAGGCTCACACTATGTACTACTAGAAAGAAAGAAAAAAGTTGTCTATAAAACTGTGGTATGACATCAATTGTAAGATGCATCCTGATTTCAGAGATGTAAAGATGTGCATGTTAGGATCAATGCGATGTGATATTTAGGTCCGTGCTTGTGGGGGCCAGGCCGGGGCTAGACCACTAGGTCCAGAGTGGGCCTGCCCAGCCCACGGCCCGTGGGTCACATGCAGCCCAGGACAGCTAATAAGGTAGCCCCACAAAATCTTTTAACATCATGTGTTTTTTAGAGTTTATTTTCTTCGTAACCTCTGCACCTAGTTCCATTTTTGAAGTTCACAACCACACCTTATTCATGATATCACTTTTTGACATCACATACATTGGTGAGCAGCTGTTTTCAATGAGGAAGCCCACGAAGACCAAAATTCGAACAAACATTTCTGACGAGCACCTTGAGAACTCATTTAGACCTGCGACCACGCCTGTGGAACCAGAGGCTGATAGATTAGTTTTTGTTTTCTTTTCTTTCTTTCTTTTTTTTTTTTTTTTTGAGTTGGAGTCTCACTCGGTCGCCCAGACTGGAGTGCAGTGGCCGCTTCCGGCCACCGCAGCCTCGACCTGCTGGGCTCCGGCGATCCTTCCGCCTCAGCCTTCCAAGTAGCCGGAATTACAGGCATACACTACCATGCCCAGCTGATTTTTTGATTTATTGTAGAGATGAGGTCTTGCTGCCCAGGTGGGTCTCGAACCCGCGGGCTCAGGCAATCCACTCACCTCAGCCTCCCAAAGGCGCGGGATTACAGGCTGAGCCACCGAGCCCGGCTAGATTAGTTTTACAAAAGCAAGGTCAAACTTCCCACTAGTTCTATATGGCTCTCATTTTTCTAAACTTTATAATAAAAATATAAAAAATAAAAGAAGTCTTATTTTATATATACACTAACTATATTTTATAATTTATGTGCGATGCAAGGCAATATTATCTAAATTATGTGTTCCTCTTTACTTGATGTGGCCCAGAGAACCCAAAAGGTTTTAGACTGTTGGAGGGAACACCTCCTTCAGTGAGTGGTGCCCACCCTGACCTAATCTGGCTCTCTCTCTGCTTATGGTCCCCCTCTAAAAAGAAGCAAGTGATACCCACTTCCCAGCTTCTTTGGGGTCGGCTGGAGAAAGTGGTGGGCAGGTCATGAAAAGCCTTGGAACCCAGACCTGCCCTCTTCATTCAGGACAAGGCTTGGCACAGATACATTCGGTATTTTTCTAAATGATCGTTACAAAAAGAGAAATCTTTCTCACACAGCACTGCACATATTTCTTCCAAGAGAACACGTGTACAGATAAGACGTAACACGGCCACCGAGTGAACACAGGACTAGCACCTAAATGATTTCAGCTTGATTCTAGAAGAAAAAACGCCAGGGGCAGGCAATAATTTTAACGGACAAAAAACATCCCTCTGCCTTGATAACCATGGTTCTTCAGGCTGCTAACACTAGGTCATTAGCCGGTTCCTTGTAGTGACTCTGGGGAGAGCTGAAAGGGAGACAGAAAATGGGATGGCAAAGTTTTTTACAGGCTGGGGTGATTTTTTTGAGCCTGTCTACTAGGTCAAGATAATAGGATACAATACAAATCTGAGGAATTTATTCTTCCTGTCTTCAAAAAGACTTACTGCCATCTTGAATCCTGTTTCAGGAGAGGGTTCCACTAGCAAAAAACAAATGTATAGAGAGAGCGGCTCCACACCACTCAGTTTCTGTTTCTTTCTTTCCCCTTTTTCTCGTGCTAATAGATACATAATACAATATCATTTTAACCCCCTTTAAGTTTACAATTCTGCGGTATTAAATCTTCACAATGTTGTGAAACCAATACCACTCCTTCCAGAACATGTTCATCTCAAACAAAAAACTCTGTACCCATTAAGCAGCCTTCCTTTCTTTGTTCTTTTTATTTTCTTTCTTTTTTGCTGGGAGCATTTTAACTTCTGTTAAGGGTATGGATACAAATTTGGAAAGGAATGTGACAGAGGCATGATGGGAAAAAAATGACTGAACTAAGTTAAAGATGAGTTTTAGCAGCTGGTAAGAGAACTATTAGAAGTAGGCCTTTATAACCCTGAGTTTAAAACTTACCATAAAAATAAAATATAATTTTACAAAATGACTGAATGGAAAAAAGATCTGTATGAGAACAACTGCAGACCTTTTAGGCTTCTTCCACACACTTCTTTAAGGCTGGGGTCAGGATTAGTAAATTTTCAGGGCTACTCCAGTCAAACAGATGACACACCCTCTCAGCCCAGCCCTATCATTTCTTTGGCCTGTCTGTCTGTTGGTCCATCTCTCCTTTCTTTCACGCACTCACCTTTGCTGAGCAGGTGTTATGCATGTGTCAGACACCGTGCTGGCTATTATGACTCCCAAGACACACAGGCATGGGCCGACCCTTAAATAACACCTCCATTAGGGAGGACACAAACACAAATGAACAATTATACCATGAACAACACATGAGAGCATGGTGAACTCTTTCTGAGGACTGGGGTGGAGGCAGAGATGGGAATTCATGAAAACCTTCCTTGCCTAAGGCAGAACTAAGAATTACTATTACCTACTGTGTGAGTGCATATTATTATGTTGCAATGTTATAAAGGCATGACTATGATAACCACAGACTATAATATTAGTTGAAAAGCCAAATATACAATGGCATATGCCCTACGTCCGCAACTGTAAAATTTAAACAAGAGCCTTAGAGAAAAAAAAATTATGCAACCAAAGTTGTATTAGGGAGACCAATTATGGACAATTTTTTAATTAAAAAATTTAAATATGCTGCTATATTTCCTTAAATTTTTTTCTTCCTTATTATACCTATCTGCTGTAGAACATTTGGACAACACAGAAAAATATAAAATGAGAAAACAAAGTTGCCACTAATTATTACCACAAAATGGTAATCAATTGATAACCTTCCTACCAAAACATTCATTCAGATAAAATGAGCATCATAGCTGCACATCATTCCACTGTTTAAAGGAGTTAACCACTGACTTAGCCAATTATCTATTGTTGGACACTTAAATTATTTCCCATTCTTCACCGCTTTAATTAATGCTGAAATGAACCCATTTTTATATATACCTTTGTGCCTAGCTCTGGTAATTTCCTTCAAATAAATTCCCAAAAGTGGAAGCTTTGTGTCAAGAAACATAAATGCTTTTAAGGCTTCTGTTTGGGTACATATCACCAAATCGTTTTCTATCCACACTCACCAAGAATACAAAAGAGTCTCTGGATGATCCTTTAAGATTCCATTTTTTAAAATAACCAGCCCAGTGCAACTGTGACTCCTCGTGATTCCTTCCTAATAATACACAGAACGGAAGAGACTGCAAATAGGATGAGCAGAGACCATGCAGTCACCTATGCATCCCCCTCTTCCTCTGCCTGACGCCCTAGGAGATGGTGCGGCCAGGCTCCGTGTCCCTTCATCGGCATGCTGACAGCCTGTGTCTCTCGCTCCGCCTCCTCAGGGTGGCGAGTGCCCGCATGCCACAAACACTATTACCTCGGGTTGTCACCTGAGATTCTTCAGCTGTCTACTCAGAACCAGGCTCCCGTGTATCAGACTGAAAAGGCACGTCTTTATTCCTGTCGTTGGCTGGGCCAGCTGGCCAGCACCAATTCTTATGAATGACAGCTGTTTTGCTGTTCCATATTTCAATAGCTGTAGGCTAGGATAACACCTTTAGGCTCTGGGAATGAAAACACTCGGAACGACATTGGAGAAAGCCTCTCCCATGATTTGGCTTGGACCTCTCACTACCTGAGCCCCTTGGATTAAAGATAACTATACAAGCAATGGTGGCAATCCAGTCAGAATCTACTGCTCGGTCATGATGGCAATTGATTTTATTTGGGTTTTCAAATGACTTGTTTGGTCTCCATATACGGTTTACTACAACAGCAGAAAAAGAAAGGGTGAACTTCTGTATGTCAATATGAGATGGACACTGACACATTTAACACAGAGACCCTGGGTAGTCTGTTGATGAAACTCTTGCAACCTAGAAAATTCTACCAAAATATTTTGTTGATTTGGGCAAAGGATCAGGGTTTGGCAATAGTTAAAAACAAAACAAACACTAAACCTTAACTTTGTAATTTGTAATTCAGTTTATTTAATGGACACTGTGTGGTCCAAAGTTGTTTGAAAATAGTTCTTGCAAGTTTCAAGTCAAATTTCTAACTCTGCATGTGAAAACACTTACCAAAGTCTGAGAAAGAATTAATCTCAGTGTGAAAGGTAACTCAAAAGTTATTTGTTCATCTACTGAATTCATTAGAAAAGCTGCTCATAGGTTACATGCGGTGGCTCAGCCTGTAATCCCAGCACATTGGGAGGCCGAGGTGAGAGGATTGCCTGAGAGTGGGGGTTCGAGACCAGCCTGGGCAACTTGGTGAGACCTTATCTCTACAATAAATCACAAAAATTAGTCAGGTGTGGTGGTGTGCGCCTGTAGTTCCAGATACTTGGAAGGCTGAGGCGGAAGGATTGCCTAAGTCCAGCAGGAGAGGTTGAGGCTGCAGAGGCTATGAGTGTGCCACTGCACTTCAGCCTGGGTGACAGAGTGAGACTCCAACTTAAAAAAAAAAAAAAAAAAAAAAAAAGAGAAAAGAAAAGAAGAAGAAGAAGAAAAAGAAAAGCTGCTCACAGTAGAAGAAAACAAAATAAATTTCTGCAGTATATTCATGAGTATAATGCTTGAATAAGACTAGCAAAGCATGGAGTCTGTCCGGGAAAGACTGTTACTTTGAATTTCTAATCCCAATGTGTTGGCTGTTTAGTATGCTTGAAAAGTAACCCTCCCTTGTGATCATAAGAATGAGGTCAGGAAAAAAAAAAAAAAAAGTAGCACTCCCCTCACTCAATAAAAAAGTCAGTGATTTTGAAAAATATGATGTGCCTTGATAAAAAGTTATTCACTATTAAAGTCTACCGTGATGGTGAATAAAACAGATCTTGAATTTTGAGATTTTTATCACCACGCCCTTTGAGACACACAAACTAAAGCCAGAAGCATGTTGGTTTATGTAACAAAATCGTATATGACTGAAGAGAGAAAGTTGGTCTTTAAAAGTTGTCCGTCAACATTATTATTTTCTTCTAGAGACAAGGTCTCCCCCTGTTGCCCAGGCTGGAGCGCAGTAGTGCAATCGCAGCTCACTGCAACCTTGACTTCTTTTTTTCTTTTTTTGCAGCCTTGAATTCTACATCCTTTTTGAATATCCCAGGAATTATACCTGGAAGTAAAATGCTCCAAGCCTAACTGTAAATGGATCAGATGCATCCACTAACTTCTGCCTCACAGGGAAGGTGCGTTGGAGAAGCTGGTATGCAAATTCAAGCTGGTAATAAAATCTTTCTGTACGTGGCTTGGCTGTGGCTGGGCTAATAAGCTGGTTTAGGTTTCTCCTGGCCTGCACAGCTCTTTACTCACTGCTCACTCTTGCCCTCTGCAACTTTTTGCTCTGGCCTGGTTTAATGTCTGACAGTTTGGCACCTGTGAAACAGTTGTTACTGTGAATGGTAGCACACAGTATTCTTGAGAACCAAAGTGAGAATAATTCTCTAAGGAAATATCCAGGTTTTGCAAAACCCCACCTCACCCCCCCACCTGGCCTTCTCCATCAGGTTTTTAGGGGAGGCTCTGGAACTTTGCAGGACCTGATAGGAATGCACGATTAAGTCTCACGCCCACGTGGAGCTGGGAAGCAAATGCTCACAGCAAGCGGATGACTCTCTGCGGAGCTAGAACGAAATCAGTGACCCGGTCCGCTCCACTCACGCCTCAAACTCAGGCCCCTGGGATCCTGGCCTCTGAAGATGGTGCGGCCATCTTGCTAGTCTGATGTCTGGGCCAGGACATCCTCCTAGACGCTTCATCTTACCCCCAGTCTTCAGGTCAAAGCTGTTAGAGGATCTAGGAGATTCCACCTCCTTCGTGGTACCCCACCTGGCCATCAGTATTCCCTTGACCACCCTGCTGGTCTCCTCACTAGTTACCTACTTTTTGATCCTGTTTTCTTCCAACCCCCCTCCAGTCACCTGGCCAGGAGACCATCAGTACACTCCCACTCTAGCGGGATAAGAATCCAGTGGGGGTTTGCCTTCTTAAATAGGACAGAAACACTAGCCAGTGTATTTATTTCTAGTCCTATTCATATTAGCAGCCAGTGTCGTTTTTTAGCAAGGCACATTTCACGACCCCATGCCCAGCCTCATCTGTTGAGGGTTGCCACGTTAACTCTGGTTAACTGGTTTTTTTTTTTTTTTTGAGTCAGGGTCTCACTCTGTTGCCCAGGCTGAAGTGCAACGGTACCATCACAATTCACTGCAGCCTCGACCTCCTAGGCTCAGGCGATCCTTCCACCTCAGCCTCCTAAGTTGCTGGGACTACAGGTGCACACCACCATATTTGACTAATTTTTTGATTTTTTTTGTGGAGCTGAGGTCTTGCCAGGCTATGTTTCCCAGGCTGGTCTTGAACTTATGGGCTCAAGTGATCCTCTTGCCTCTGTCTCCCAAAGTGCTGGGATTACAGGCATGAGCCACCATGCCTGACCCCAAACTACTTTTATTTGGTGGAACGTGTCATGCTCTCCCCTGTTTCCTTTCCTTTTTTTTTTTGAGTGAGGGTCTCACTCTGTTGCCCAGGCTGAAGCGCCCTACATCACAACCAGGTGGTCGCCCATCTATCTCACCCCTGGCTGGGCGTCCCTCACCAGCCTCTGTCTGTGCAGTCACTTGCTTCTTGCAGGGCCTGGCATGCAGTAGAGACACAATGACTGAGTCAATGAACTAACGATGGAAACTAGTCTGTGTTCAGCTGCTTCCTGTAACCTTCCTACACTCCTATCTGACCCCTCCAGGGGTCAATTCAAGACAACTTGTTAAATTGGTATTGGGAGACAGCCATGGGCATTTCCTGAGGCCTCTATCTAAATCGCAGCTCTGAAGGCGTGCCATCCTACTCAGCAGATGTGGCCTGTGTATACGCTGCTGCACAAAGGCAAAAAACAAAAAAACCAAGAGAACGAGGAGTCACTATAGAATCTGAATCTCTCTCTTCAGGCTTTTCTTGTGAATATTTTAAGATATGGCTACTACCACTAATTGTTATTTATCTGTGTATGCAGAGGTGGCCAGAAAGATTGATGTAAGCCTAAGTGCTCATTTGACACCAGACACTTATTTTGATCCGGGTCTGACACCTCCCTTTGTGTGACCCATTGTGGCCTTTTAGGGCCAAGTTCTTGACATGAGGCCACCTCAGTTTTCCTTCCTCCTCTCCTGCCATGCTCGATTGCAGGGTTATATGCTGTGTGTCATCAACGCTTCTGGTCCTCTCTTGATGCTTCCCTTTATTTACCAGTGACAAGTTATCCTGGAATAGACTTTTCTGCGTACTTATCTGTGTCATCTGATGACGAGCTTGTCTCTCCCCCAAATCCTTCCATACTATTCACATCTTCCTCAAGGCTTTTCCTGGACCAAACTTAGGTTTCATGAAGATCGCTAGCCACTGACAAATATACCAAGTGATTCGTGTTTCCAAAATATCCATCACACATTCAAAGAATCACTGAGCTGGAAGGGGCCTCTGGGTAGCCCTGCACCTGAACTTCTCTTGATGAGAATCTACAAGACATGTTGCTAGATGTTTGTCCATCCATCCATCCATCTGTGAAAAATCACAGTGATTGGTTGAGAGCCTGGTTCTAAACTGAACATAATGTATTTGGAGACAGATGTCCGACAAATCACAGTCACCCAGAGAGAAACTTCTCGCCCGTGTGATTCCTCTTCTAATCCCTGATGTTCAAACTGACGTTGAGGGGAAGAGAGAAATGTGTCCAGATAAAACGCTCTAGCTGGATGGCACGGGACACAGCAGTTATGACAGAAAGAGAAAAGTCACAGCAGCAGAGTGCTCTAGTAATTCCCTTGGGGAAGCAGCATCAAGAGGCTTGGGGACTGCCATGCACTGCCTGGAATATCAACACATGGATGTACACAGCAAAAGCAGAATGAACCTGCTGGAACAAGGCGGTGTCCTCGGGGCGCCCATGGCAAGAGCCCCTGCCTCCCACCCATCTACGTCCATCCTGCCCTTGTCCCTGTGCTCCGCCTTACTCCTCACCTTGAGCCAGCATCTCCCCCTCACACGTTTCCTTGTTGCTGTGAGGTTTAATACGTAGGAGATGAACCCTAGGTCTTGGCCATCGATTCATTTATTAGCACCTAGGCAGACGAACTTCTAGATTATAAAAAGAACTGCAGATATCCGAGGCTATCTCCAGGACAACTGGACACTTTCGTGCTTTCTTTTTCTTTTTCTTTCTCCACATTTCCTATAGGAAGTATGCATTATTTTAATATTTTGGAAAAAAAGAAAATGATCTAACATTGAGTTGGGTGCAGTGGCTCATGCCTGTAATTCCAGCACTTTGGGAGGCTGAGGTGAGAGGATTACTTGGGCCCAGGAGCTTGAGACCAACCTGGGCAAAATAGCGAGAGCCTGTCTCTACAAAAAAAAGAAAAAAAAAAAGCAACAAATTAGCTGGGTGTAGTGGTACCCACCTATAATCTCAGCTACTAGGAAGGCTGAGGAGGTGAAAGGATCACCTGAGTCCAGGAGGTTGAGGTTGTAGAGATCATGCCTGGGTGACTGTGCCTGGATGACAGCATGAGACCCTGACTCAAAAAAAAAAAAAAAAAAGTTTGCATCTGTGGTTGCAGAAACACTGTTGATGTTGAAGATGAATAAATAATGAAGTGCTAGAATGAGGACAGGTAAGGCAATAGACCACTTTTCCTCAGGGGAGAAGGTGAGGGTGATACTGATTTCTGGGAAAGTTTTAGGACAAAAGATTAAACACAATTTCTGGTGGGAAGGGGAGTGTGTGTGTGTGTATATATATCGAGAGAGAGAGAGAGAGAGAGAGAGAGAGAGAGACGGTCTTTCGCACATGGGTGGGAGAATGCTACATACATGACATTTCTCAAACCAACATGGTGTTTGGCAAACTCTCTCATGATAACTTTTTGGACAAGATGGAGAAAGCTGCATAGAATTCAAAGGCAATTTGCTTAGAAGCTGGCTGAAAGTCTGGGCCTTACTGGTGCCCAAACTGGTGTCAACCCAGAAAGCGTTCTCTAATGAGGAACTAGAAGCCACTGTCATTGACATAGATAAGGGCAGCAGATGGCACGATACGAACCTGAAAAGATAAGCTGAAAACTCTCCCTGTGGAGTTTCCAAAATGCTGGAAAGTCGAGCAGAAACTCAGATTGAACTTAACCGAGATAAATCCAGAATTTAGGTAATAAGCAAAACCAGAAACAACAAAAAACAGCTATACAAGTTCAGATGGGAGTCAGGGAAGAAGGTTAGACATATGGGAGCTTTGGAGGCAGACAGTCTGCTGCGCTCAAATCCTCAGCACTTTGGGAAAATTATTTACTGTGACTCAGTCTCAGTGTAGGTGGGAGAATTAAGCAAGACACTGATGCCTGGTTCGTGGGTACGGGCCAAGCTCCCTAACTGGTAGCTAGTTTTATAATTGTTAACTGTGTGGTCTGACAAGAGTTTGCTGTACGCCAAACAACAAGGAGTTTCATTGCCCATGGGAACAGTAAGAACCGACAAAATGATCGGACTGTAAAACAAGTGAATTTGAACTTAGGCTTCAGATTGCGGGGTGGGGGTGGGTGGGAATGGTACCATTGGATTGTATACCGATCAGAAGTCATCTGGAATATTGTTCAGCTCAGGACACCATGTTTTGAAGGAGATATCAAGAGGCTAGAAGGTATCCAGAGTGGTGAGAAATAGCTGGAAAACCTAGTCATTTGGTTAGAAAAAATGAGTTTAAGAAGGTCATGATAACCCTTTTGAGATTCTTGAGGGACTATTACATAGAAGAGAAAGTCAAATTATTCTGTTGTTCTAGAGGACAAATTTCTAAAAGTCTTCAGCCAAGTTTGTTTAACAAAAGAGAAAACTTTTCACCAGAATGGACAATAGACCAAATTGCTTGATTTTCCTTCACCGCAAGTGTTCAAAGAGTGCGGGTGAGCGTCACTTAGGGGACGTGGAGAGGTTTGAGGGGAAGTGGACAGGGTTTCATCTCTGTCCAGCAGCTACAGTCTCTACTGCCGGACCTCCCCAGGCTCCCTTTTGTCCCATTAATTACTATCTGGTGGTATACAAAGTCCCCCACTCCTATCTGTTTCTTCTAGGGCAGAGAAGGCACATACATTCACATGCACAGTTGCACGTTCAACCAGCAAGCACTCATTGATGGCCGTCTCCAGGTCAGGAATCGTGCTACCAGACAGAGGATGCAGATATGCCTCCAGTATGTCCCCAGGGAGCACCCGGGCTAGTGAGAAAGCACACCCTTCAACAGACCCCTGTGAAGTGGCAAAGCCAGTGCAGGGCCAGAGATGAGCACGAGGGGCTCTGGAAGCAGGCAGCAAGTTCCACTAACCTAGCCTGACTGGGTCAAGGAGAGCCAGGGAGGGTTTTCTGGCGGAGCAGATTCCGGAAGCAATACAGGAATTGGTTATGAAGGCATTAGAGACAGACAGACAGCATGTGCAAAGTAATGAAGGTAAGAAACAGCCCTGTGGACAAGCACTTGCATGACTGTGACACATAGGGCATGAGACAGGAAGAGGCTGGAAAGGGCGAGAGCCCAGAGAGCCAGCGTGGGTGTCTACGGGCTTGCATGCCACATGCACAGACCTGCATGTGTGAGGGGCTCTCTCTCAAGCTGCAGAATCCCAGTTAGTCCCTGGCTTCTAGCAATTACAAGTGCAATGGTTTATCTCATCACCATGTGTGTGTTCTGTTCTGGGAGTGCAGGAACTTTGTCTAACTCATTGTCATATTCCCAATGCCTCACCCAGCGGGACACACAGTAGATGCCCAAGAGGAAACACTGGGAGCAGAAAGGATGCAGTCTCATAAGGTTTTTGCGAGGTTTCCTAAGTTGCTGTAAGCAATGTGCTTAGAGCAGCCGGTCCTTAGTAAGCAAGAACAAGAGGGAGCTATTGTTATTATTATTCATTTGTATTTCTTGTTCTCTTGTCTTGTTGGTTTTGCTTGATTTTCCATCACTGCAAGTGTTCAAAGAGTGTGGGTGAGTGCTCCTCGGAGGGCCAGAGAGGTTTTCCCGATTGCTCTCCTCTTCCCCTTCCCTACTTGTCGCCTTTGCTTTTGGGGCTGCCCCTGTTTAATACATTTTGATGGTTAATGGCATTTGCCAAATAATAGACGCTGAAGCAGCCCCTGACATACAGAGAACTACGGCATCGCAAACCACAGAATGACATGCAGAGGAAAGGGCCGAGGAACTGACTTCTTTCATGGGAGCTCTAAAACGCATCTTTGCAGACCTTTCTCCTTGAGAGACTGTGCAAGTGTCACCCAAGGCTCCCCTGCCAGACTGATGGCCAGAACGTGCACCCCCAACTCGAGCCCTGGATAAGAGGCAGATGGAAAACCGATGGGAATAAACAGTTATCTGTGGACCTCGCTGACCCTAACAGCCACCGGGGTGGGGGGGTTAATCTGGTTGGGAGATGCCAGGCACAGTCCCAGGGTCTCCCTACTAAGGGCAGGAGTGGCAGAGTGTGTGCATAGCTGGTTGTCTGTGTGCAAAAGTTAGGCTTCTCTTGGTGTTGTGATTTCCTAACCTATGGATGGTCTGGGATTGGCCGATCTTGGTTACAGGGAAACTGACCAGTGGCGTTTGGGGTATACCACTTGTTCTGAAAATTCAGGAGGAACAAAGCTTACTCCGAGAATCCAGGGATGCCAATCTAACTTTTTAGGGTTGGATATAAAGGGCACACATCCCATGGGAACAAGAACTTAACTCTAGAGAGGCGTTTTCTCCTGCTACCAGAGAAAGCCTGGAAAAGATTTAACATCCTCTTCTTTTGCCAAGTCCCAAAGGGATGCCTTCCTTATAGGAAACCTTGGAGTCTCCCTCCTCCCCTGAATGACTAAGGCCCTAGGCAAGGCTGAAGAAGAGTCTGGATTCTGTGAGAATGAGGAAGGCGGCAGCTCTGAGTCGGCCGCTGAGAGGGCCATCTGTGTAACCCTACAGAAGCACTGAGCTAAAGAGGCACATGGTATGAAAACATGTGAGGTCTCTATACCAGGGCTTCTGGTTGGTTCTTAAACTGGAGAGAAAATGAAGCTGAGGAGTTAAGAGCTCGCGGGACGCTGAAACGACTTCAATGGCCAAAAGAAACAAAATTGTTTTAATCAGTCTAACTGGACAACAACAACAACAAAAAACCTGTTCAGCACCGGATGAAAAAGTCCTGCTGGTGCGGCCCCTGTTGATCTGACTGAGTGCTGGACGGAGAGGGTATATTTAGCCCCAATGCACTCGCAGGGTGGCATCTTGCAGCCCAACAGGAAATATCTGGAGTCACAGCTAAAGATACCGCTGCAAACTTGGAAATGTACGAGCAGCTGTAAAAGTGGGGCTGTGGTAGGCAGAGGGCTGGAACGTCTCCCTTTCAAACGAGAGGGGCCGCTGAATTAAACACTTGACTATACTGTGTTCATGGCAGGCGGAGGGCACCTGACACGCTAAAAATAGCCAACGTGGAAGTGCTTCTGTTGCTAAAATAATACTGAACTGATGTGCTCCTTTTCTAAATCTCCAAGAAATGGGTGAAGGGGTGGTGGGTGGACTCCGAGAGTCCTAAAAAGTGTGTCAGAAACCGTACCAAAGGGCAGGACGTAATCTTCTAGCGTTGCCACTTTTCAAAAATAAATCGGCCGGGCTCGGTGGCTCAGTCTGTTATCCCAGCACTTTGGGAAGCCCGTGGGTTCGAGACCTGCCCAGATAACTTGGCGAGACTTCGTCTCTACAATAAATCAAAAATTAACCGGGCGTGGCAGCGTGCGCCTGTAATTCCGGCTCCTTGGAAGGTTGAGGCGGAAGGATCGCCGGAGCCCAGCAGGTCGAGGCTGCGGTGGCTGGGAGCGGCCACTGCACTCCAGTCTAGGCGACAGAGTGAGACTCCAACTCAATCAATCAATCAATCAATCAATCAATCGCTTCCTTAAGCCAAGTGAACTGAAGTCGCAGCAATCAATATATTATTTTTTAATGACGCGAGACAGAAAGGGTGGCCCCCCAAAAGACACTACAAGTCCTACCGTCAAGCAAACCTTTTCCGTTGTGGGTAGGCATCGTTTATTTGTAAAGTCTGTTGCTAGACTCCTTCCTCAGCAGCTGCAGGACCTGCCTGCTGCCGCCTGGCAGAAAGGTCCCCACTTACTCCTGTGCTCATGCTCGGCAAAGACACTTGAGGAACGGTGGCGACAAGGGGGAGTGCGTGCGCTGGCATGCTACCAGGTAGAGGAGGCCGCCACCTTTCCCAGAATGGCCAGGAGGTCCAAGCACAACTGAACCTGCATTTTGTGACCGAGGGCCCTGCCTCATCGTCCCAAGGCTCCCTTTCCCTTTTGTGTAATGTGGAGCTGGTCAAGGTCAACCCGGTGGCCTCCTAAAGCTGCTGGGGAGATCCAGTGAGCGGATGCACGCGAGGGAACGCTGCCACTCTGTAAAGCCTGATGGAAGATATTGCAGCTGGTGTTCTACTGGAAGAGTGGGGACAGAATAGCGACGTCCCCCGTGATGACAGAGTGCGGTGTACACAGCGGGCTATGTTCTCTTTTGCAGGGTGGTGCCATCTTAAGCGGGTAAAAGCATCACCCGCATCCCACCCAGAGCAGCAGGGGCCACAGGAAGTCGGCCTGCTTTCAGTCTCAGCGTGGCTCACTGCTGTCGTGGCCGGCCACACTCCCGCTACAGCCACTGTGGCTCTTCTGGGCAGCTCACTAAGCAGGGCTGGGCCTTGGGTCATGGGGAAGCTGGGGCTGAGGCACAGGTGGGCCCAGCCTCGATGCAAATGACTCCTTGGTTATGACCAGGGCTTACCCTGGGACTGGTGGTTCCCGAGGCTGGCTAGTTCTTCTAGCTGGGAGGAGGGAGATGCCGGCAGTCCCACTGACGGCTGCTGCTTGGGCCGCCATGTAACAGAGGTATTTCTTATTTATTTTCGTTGGCTTTTCTCCCTCTCATCTGCCTTCCATGTTACATCTAAATCTGATTTTAAAAGTGACAAGTTCATCATCCGGTAACTGAGATGCACTTGGACAAACGTCGGTCTGCATACTGTCAAAAGTGGAAGGGAATATTTAACAAATGAATTTACTTGTGGTTAAACGGTAAGATTGTGAATGCTTCTCTTGCCTCTTTTCTGCACTGTCAAATGCTGTTAAATAAATAGTCTTTACATTAAAAAAAGGAGAGAAACTGTAATTGAGGTTTTAACATTTTATAAAATGGCATTGGTTATCCTGATTTTGACTTTACCAGGTTTGAAAGTCCAAAGTAAAAAAAATAAAAAATAAAGCCACATACACTAAAGTATTTCAAGGTGATAATCACATTTTCAGTCTCTAAAATATTTTAAGGTAGATTCTTTCATTTCAAGGTTTTTTTTTGGAAAATGTGGTGAATTGCAAAGGATGTGCAATGTCTAAACGGTAGAAATCAAATCACAGATTTTTTATTCTGGAAACCCTTAGAAGTCTACAATCTTTTCCCTCAATGAAGAATGAGGTATCTATTGAGCACCTACTGTGTACTGAACGTTGGGCAAGGACATTGTGTATTTCCTCTTAGTTCCCTTTTCTTCCTGTTTCTCTTCCCTCAAAGTGATTCTCACTGGCTGTTTTGTAAGGGACTCAGTTGTCGACTACCTTCGTGGTGATTTCTTTCAAATTTCTAGGTGCCAGCATAGTGTCAGTAAGCTGAACTGCCAACAATTTTTGGTCCCTCAAATCAACAATCATTAAACCATCACAGAAGAGGGCTCGGTGCCTATGGAGGCCGGTCACATCCAGCTACTTTCTCAATTGAATCGGCAGCTGCTCAGATTCCCTCCCTTTTCTCCAGACAACTCCAAGCCCACCATCTCCCCTTCCTCGATTTAAAAACTGTCCACTCTATGTGACAAAGAGACAAAGGTTCTGCCTTTTGGGCACTTAGCAGATGCAGATGAAGAGTTGAACTGAGAGAGAGAGACCAAAGTGCTGAGATTACAAGTACTAGCCACTGAGCTCAGCCTTTGATAGATTTTATAGAGAACTCTGTCAAAGATATTTTTGATAGCCTTAGGCTACAGGTTACTTGCCTAAATACCAGGTTCTAGTAAAAGATAACATATCTGAAAAGTATTTTTGATTCTTAGAAATAAGTTGCTTTATAATTCCCATGTGCTAGGATTTACTGTTGCTCAGGTTAATTTGGTCTTAGCAATATAATAGTACAGGCTCAAGTAGAAACACATATTTGGGTTTATACTTATAAGTACTTCCTTACGAGATCAACAGCCATGTAGATAAGTAACACCAGATGTTTAAACTGTTCTACCGCTGTTCAGGAAATAAAACAATATCAATGTGAATACCTGATGCTACTCTTAGTACTACAAGGATGCTGAGAAGGTGGCCTTGGTGGACCATGGCAGAGACCAGTTCTTGCTACACTGTAACAGGTTGTTGGCTGACATATGGGGTCTGGGTAAACAGAAGTCAAGGCCTGAGAGCTTGCCTGGCTCTCAAGAAGAATTCTGGACATCGCTCTTCAACAACCTGCTTCCTCTTGGGTCAGCGATGTATTTTTCCCAGGTGGCAATATAGGACAAGACTGTTCAAATTCACTTGGCCTCAGTCAACATGGACAAAAGGTGTACAAGACTCCATAGGAATGGGGAGATGGCAGTCCCAGGGATTGATTGAGCCCCAGTTCTGACTGCGGCTGCTGCTTTGGTACGAACACGGTGTTTAGGAAGAAGAGTTCCCGTCTCTTTCCAAATTCTCTTCCTTGTGAATTTACTGGGGGAGTTCCAAGTCTCTGCAGCAGCTCTACCATTCGCAAAGACTTGCAGAGCCCTCCAGGTTAGCAAAGACACCTGGGGCTTCAAGGACTCAGCTCAGAGTTGGGAACAGGCAGACAGGGCTACAGAGCCTGGTGTCTGCTCTTCTCCCACAGGAGGGCAGTTGTGTTCCTCACACTCAGAGGGTCTCTGGGGTCCCTGAATCCAGATACAGTGGGAGAAGTGTCCACACACACATCCTGAGGATACATCTCAAGGGCATGGAGCACAGACCCTGCTGCTTTGATCCAAGTGTGCTCTCTCAGTCATTGTGTCCTGTAATCCATGAGAGAAGGCCATCTGCGTGTCAGTGACACTCTCTAGTTTACCACGATGAGACTTTTCCAGGGAAACTACTTTGAGAGCTACATCTTTTTTTTGAGTTGGAGTCTCACTCTGTCCCCCAGACCGGAGTGTAGTGGCATGCTCATGGCCACCCCAGCATCGATCTGCTGGGCTCCGGCGATCCTTCCGCCTCTGACTTCCAAGTAGCCAGAACTACAGACACACACTACCATGCCCGGCTGATTTTTAATTTTATTGTAGAGATGAGGTCTCGCCAAGTTGCCTAGGCTGGTCTCGAACCCGCGGGCTCAGGCAATTCACTCACCTCGGCCTCGCAAAGTGCTGGGATGACAGGTTGAACCACTGAGCCCGGCCTTGAGTGTTATATCTTACAGGAGGCAGCAAAGGCTTAATAGTACAATCACTAGGACAATCTGCATGTACATAGGCTGTTTATCAGCGAGCAATACAATATGGTGAGTCTGAAGACTTTCCATGCCAAGGCTCCTTTTCTATTACGAGGATTCAGAGACATCCCCCCAAATATTTCCATTACCTCTGTATATGAATTAAGTAAATCATGGTATTGAAAAAAAATAGGGACACTTGTGGCTTAAATGAGTGGACGCTCTTAAGAGTTTAATAGTATTTCCATGGAGAGGGCAAGGGTAGGGGACGGGAGAGAGAAGTCTACCTTTTAGTTCTTAACTTATATTTTTTCTTTGAAAAGGACTATTCTGTTTGTGTCCTTGACAACAAGCTCCTCCCAGGCTCCTAGGGGAGCTGGCGGATAGGGGGGAAGAGATTAGTGGTGGCTGAGTTGAAGCCGGATGGAATAGGACACGGAAGTCAGAGGGGGAGGCAGGCGCTCAGTGGATGGCTGCTCTTTGTTTCTAAAAATAAAAGTCTGACCCTGCTTTTTTGGAATCTTCCTTGAAATGTAGCCAGCCAACTGCTGACCTCTTTTTAGAATTCGCTCAGTAGCCTCCAGCCCAAAGGTGAACTCCAAAGACCCTCCAGATCTTCTGGCCCCTGATAAAATGTGACCCAATAAAGGAAGTGACATCAGAGAGAGTTTCTCTTGAAGGCTTCTGGATGGGCTGTGCATCTGTAAATCCGATGGGCCCAACAGAAAGGGTGAGCAGACAGGACTACGGAGAGGAAGGGAGAACTGAAGACAGAGAGAACACCAGGTTGGAAAGCCTATCCCGAGGCTGTGAAAAGATGAACCACCGGATACATGTGTAGACAATTCTCCAGGAGGACCAGGTGTGGCAAGGGACCTCCTACAAAGACCCTCCATAAAGGATCCACACCACACCTTCCTTCTAGAGAGTTCTCTGCAGCACCCTGAATCTTTCCTGTCTTCTCCATCCATGAAGTCTTCACCCAGCGTTACAACTACTGTTTATAAAATGGCAGCGATGTATTATGCTGCGTATCTCACAAAGAAGAGAGGTTGAAGCCCTTCTCCTTTGAAGAGGCTCTATCTGGAGAAGGTTTTGGGCAGCTGTGGTACAGACTCTGTGTGAATCTAAGAACCAAAAGTATTTCTCCACACAGTTCTAAGATTGAGCCTCATGCTATGGGCTGATGGTCCTGTATACAATGAGCTTTTTTTTTTTTTTTTTTTTTTGAAGTAGGGTCTCACTCTGTCACCCAGGCTGGAGTGCAGTGGCATGATCGTAACTCACTGCAGCCTCCACCTCCTGGGCTCAGGTGATCTTTCCACCTCAGTCTCCCAATAACTGGGACTACAGGTGTGCATCATGGCCCAGGCTAATTTTTTTTCTCTTTTTTGGTAGAAACCAAGGTCTTGCTATGTTGACTAGGCTGGTCTCGAACTCCTGGGCTCAAGCAATCCTCCCATCTTGGTCTTCAAAAGTGCTGAGATTATAGGTGTGAGCCACCATGCCCCACGATGCTCAAGAGCTTTCACAACTAAAAGGACTCTTTTTGCAGTGTCCTTCCTAACTGTCCCAGTGGCAAGTCACCTTAAATGAGTCAATGCATAAATAAAACATGAAGCAGTGAAGCTCTCCTCTCTCCTGGAAGAGGGAAAAGATTCTGTGGGCGTTAGCACAAAGGCTCCTGTACGTTTCCCCCAGTAGCAAACACTGGGAAGGAGATTCACTCAAACCTAAATCATTATTTTCTATACAAGTAGTTGGGACTATGGAATGTAAAATAATGGGCAAAAAGTTAATCTTTACACTGCTCTAGAGTTTAGCTGTTGGAAATAATTTTCCAGTTGACCAAATAGAAAATATAAAAGATTTCTGAGGGAACCCTTAGTTTCTTCCCTTGTAAAGTTCCCAACCTAGGACAGAGTTTCTTAATTAGGTGATTTAGACAGAATACTTTTTACCAGAATCAACTACAGGTGCTTTGAGGATGTAGATTTCAGGGTCAGGCGCGGTGGCTCACGCCTATAATCCCAGCACTTTGTGAAGTTGAGGTGGGAGGACTGCTTGAGCCCAGCAGTTCCAGACCAGCCTGGGCAACATAGCAAGACTTTGTCTCTATACAAATTAAAAAAATTAGCCAGGTGTGGTGGCGTGTGCCTGTAGTCCCAGCTATTTGGGAGGTCGAGGCAGAAGGACTGCTTGAGTTCACGAGGTCGAAGCTGCAGGGGAACTGTGATCTTGCCACTATACTCCAGTCTGGGTGACAGAGTGAGACTCCAACTAAAAAAAAAAAAAGCAGATTTCAGGGCCCTTCCTAGACTTGGATCTCTGGGGTGAGGCCTGAGTATCTTCAACTGGAACAAGTTCACCAGGTGATTCTTATACACACTGAAGTTTAGGAATCATTGTTGTGTCTTTTTTTTTTTTTTTTTGAGTTGGAGTCTCAATCTGTTACCCAGGCTGGAGTGCAGTGACACACTCATGGCCACCCCAGCATCAACCTGCTGGGCTCCAGCGATCCTTCCAAGTAGCCAGAACTACCGGCATGCGTTACCACTCCCCGCTACTTTTTGATTTATTATAGAGACGAGGTCTTGCCAAGTTGCCTGGGCTGGTCTTGAACCCTCAGGCTCAGACAATCCACTCATCTCAGCCTCCCAAAGTGCTGGGCTGAGCCACCGAGCCCGGCCCATTGCTGTGTCTTGAAAGAACTTCCCAACTCTTTAAAGAGAGAGAGAGAAAAAAGGACCCACAGTCCTACTGGTGCGGTTCTTGCTTGCCTGGTTCACAGACACTTTAAAGAAATTATCTTAACATTATGCCCTCTGTTAACTTTTACATGAATTCTGGCAAGACCTAAAGAGACGAGCTGCCCAAACGTGAAAAGGGCTGGAGAATTTTCTATCACTGAAGGCCTTCAAGCGGAGGCTGGAAAATATTCTCTTAGAAACACCACAGCAAAGAGCCAAATATCAGTTAAGGGTCCCAACCCTGAAATAATGTAGGAGAAGGCTTGGTCAAAGAGCTGGAATTATCTTGTGGAGGGCGGGCCCTTGGTAGTACAGTTAGAATTTGTTCCTCTGGATCCAACGGTCAACCCAAGTTTTTATCTGGAAGTTTTGAGAAGGCTGTGTCATGATTTGTGGAAGAAATGTCCCGAGTTGTGGCAAACAGGTAGACTGGGTTTTTCCACCATGACAACGCACCTGCTCACACAGTGCTGAGTGTTCAGCAGTTTTTGACCAAATGCTCATGACCCCTGTGCTCCATCCTCTCTATCCACCTGATCTCACCCCAAGTGACTTTGCTTTGTTTCTTCAATGAAAAAAAATCCTCAAAGGGAAACTTTTTTTGCCAAAGTAAAAAAGGCGAAACAAAAACATGAGAAACACTAAAAGATATCAAAATGGACCAGTTCAAAAACGGTTTTATGTAGCGGAAAAAGAGTCTTGATAGGTGTATCGCCATCAAATGGAGAGTACTTTGACGTTTAAACATGTAAGAATAAGTACACAATTTTTTATAAACAAATTTTGGGGTTTTTTGAGTCCCCCTTTGTATTCCATTCCATCTAGCTTTATGATGCTATTATAACAAAAACATTTTTTAATATATTAAGTACTGTGTCTTCAAATTAAATTTTATTGGTAGGTTTTTTTTTTTTTTTTGAGTTGGAGTCTCACTCTGTTCCCCAGGCAGGGGGGCAGTGGCATGATCACAGCCACTGCATCCTCAACCTGCTGGGCTCAGGTGATCTTTCCACCTCAGCCTTCTAAGTAGCTAGAACCACAGATGTGCGCCACCATGCCTAGCTAATATTTTTTGATTTATTGTAGAGATGAAATCTCCCCAAGATGCCCAGACTGGTCATAAATCACTGGGCTCAGGCAATCCTCTCACCCCCTCCTCCCCAAGTGCTGGGATTACAGGGGTGAGCCACCGTGCCCGACCTGGTAGTTTTAAAAAGAAGGAAGAAGAAGAAAGAAGAAAGAAGAAAGAAGGAAGAAGGAGGAGGAGGAGGAGGAGGAGGAGAAGGAGGAGGAGAAGGAGGAGCAGGAGAAGGAGAAGAAGAAGCAGAAGAAGAAGCAGAAGAAAGCCAGTCTCTAAAACTCACGTCCAGAAATTGAGGATGGAGCTATCAAAAGACTTGAGGACTCTTAGCCTTAGTTCAGCTCTGAAACATATTGGCTCACCATGTGCTCATGATGGCAAACGGATAAAAGGCAAGAGTCCATCACCTTCCCATTAGCCCACACCATCCCAAGCATCCCGACAGCTAATGGCACTTGCATGACTGTTGAGCCTTGTCATGCTTCAAAGTGGTATTCATCAGATCAGTGCTTCACAATCTTCAACGGCAAAAGAAGGGTGTCGCTAAATGCCCAGGGAGGTGCGATTCTCAAGAGGATAAACACCTGGCTGTGCTGGTTGGTGGCATCAGTGCTCTACTACCTAGAGTTTCCTTTTCACTGATCAGGAGTGTGCGTGTGCACGGATCACTGAGACTGTAGAAAAATATTTCCTAATATAGGTGGTGCTGATGGTAGGGTAGAGTGAGCCTACTACCAAGAGACAGAATAGATGGGAACAGAAGAGGAGCAAAACAACGTGTAAAACAAAACAGAAAGGACATCCTAACACTCCTCAATTAAACTACCAGGTGAACAGAGGAGTGACTCCATGGGACCAGAATTATCTGGCAAACCATTTCTATGTATCATATTGATAAAACAGTTGCCAGATCACCCACTATTCAATTTATGTTGTGTGGATTGGACATAAGCACCTTGATGACACTGCATCTCAGACCCGAAACAGGCACCTTGAGGAGACAACAGAGTTCTCGAGAAATGTTCAGTGCGATGAGAAATTACATACAACGGGACCACCGTGGAGTCACATGTATGAATTGTATGTCATAGGTCACTCTACTTCTGAGACAGTGTCCAAGTTTTGGAATCTAACACAAACAGGCAGGATCTCAAGAAAGCCACGCCTGGCCATCCTTGGCGGCATGTCACATGAAATTCATTTTTGCAAACAGGATCTGTGTCACAGGACAGCAGAGAGTCAGCATGTGGCTGGGCTCCGGGTCTGATTGCTGATCTCCAGAGCTGAGCCTGGACTGGCTGCCTCTCTCATTTTGGATGCTTTTGGCCATGACTCTGATCTGATCACACTTTCCCCCACCACGTTCGCATTTAGTAAGCATGAATGTAACTGGGGAGTTATTTGTTACCTTCTGCCCCACCAGCCTATAAGCAACATGAGGGCAGGGATGGTTTCTGTTTTGTTCACTGTTTTACCTCAAGTGCACAGCACTATGGCTCGCACATAGTAGTTCAATCCACAGTCACCAAAAGGACGAAGAAACACACCAACAGAAAAATGAACGAATGAAGAAACAACAGACTCCAGGAGTAATGAGGGTTTGGCCCTGTGGCCACTTCTAAGTAAGAGTGGTGGCAATTTATGAAACCCCAGTAAGTTAGCTTCAGAAATCGCTGGGAATAATTTTGTGAGGCAGAAAAAGGATTTAAATTCGGTGTCGCTCTATGAATGATGAAGACAGGAACAGTCTTTGAGAAAAAAAAAAAGTAAGAGAGGGGAGAATGGCAGGAGAGAGACTCTGTTTAAGGACTAATTGAAGATTTATGAGAGCAATTTTTAAATCTTAGCCATGAATTATTCTAAACCATGATAACTGAATTCACTACAAACGGCGGTTGTCGGGTGGCTTGAACTGCTAGGTGATATTTGACGGAATCTCCACACTGCAAAATGGGTTGAAATTAAGCCATCTGTAACTTATTAGGGAAGAAAGAGAAATCAATGTGCAGTAAACAGCCATGGGGCCGATGACCTGTCTTCGGGGCCCTGTGACAGCAACACCAGGGGTGTGGGCCCAACTCTCTTTGGGGAAAGACTTCCCTATAGAACACCAGCAAGCCCCGGAGTCCATAATGGTGAATTACACGGAGCTGAGAATAAGAGGAAAAGTCACCGTGACTAGAAATAAATGATAATGTGAGGGCGCTCGGCTTCTCATGGCTGCATGGTATATGATTCTCCGGTTTTATACGGCTCCTTCCTCAGCCCTCAGAACTCTTAATCCTATTTCCATTGCCCTAGGTAAACTGGGAAATATTTTCTCCTCCTAGACTGCCGTTACTCACACAATAAACAGGTAATAAACATTTTACTGCCCTAAGCAGGCTCCCGCAGGGCAGGCAGTCAGAAGAGAAAAGGCAGGCAGAGTTACCCCCCACAGGACAGGCTGTGGGGAGCAGAGGATGTGAGTAACCCCTTAACAGCGGGTACCCTCAGTGGGCTTGAGGAGAGTGACTGGGCGCGGCTGGGACCTATTAGCTGGCCCTGGCGGGTCTGGATCGTTCTCTGCTTGAGGCTAGTAGGGCAGATTTGATTTCACCAAAAGGTAATTTAGTTGCCATTTCAAAGCTCTGTCTAGCTAAATTAAGGATGAGGAATGAAACTGGAGCTTACAATCTCCCCGGTTCAACCAGGCGCTGTGAGCTGGAAGGCCAACCAAGGGGCAGTTGGCAGCTGAGGGAAGTGGTTTGGCAGGGGGCAGAACGACTCCGTTTGATTTCTGTTTGATTTCTGGTTTGCATTTCACTTTCCAACCCACCCTTGCTTCACTGTTCTTGTTGGTATCTTTCCTGTACATCACATCAAGTCGTTGCCATCATCTGCTGACCGGGAGAAAGGCAGAGTGGGCAATCTTCTGCCATCTGATTTTTCGACCACGCTCAGGGTTTGCTCCAAACCCTGTTACCTTCAGCAGAGCTGAAAGCATTTTATGGTTCTGACCGTGCAGGAAATATTTCTAAGGTACAACTTGCAACTGTTAGAAGATGCTGCATTTCCCCCAACTCCAGGAAATAGGACAGAGCCAAATAATAACACGATAAGCTCTGTGCCAACCACTGCCATCTCACTTATTGATGGGAAATAAAAATCATACATAAATATTTCCCACCAAATAGCATGCCAAATCTGAGTATATTAACCCCCGGCCAATGATAAATGCATCTGAACCGACAGTCTTCCGATGCATGTAGGTTGAAAGAAAATGATTATTCTGTAAATCAACAATTCTTTGATGTCAGTTGCAGTTAATTTATGGTATTTTGCTCTAATTTTATTTTGGAATACTCTTTTTTGTTTTTTGGTGGCGGGGTCTCACTCTGTCGTCCAGATTGGAGTGCTGTGGCACTATCACGGCTCACCACCACCTGGATCTCCTGGGCCCAGGTGATCCTTACACCTCAGCATTCCAAGCAGCTGGGGTGACAGGTGCAGGCCACCACACCAGGCTAATTTTTTTGAACTTTTTGGTAGAGATGAGGTCTTCCTAGGTTGCCCAGGCCAGTCTCAAACTCCTAGCCTCAAGCGATCCTCTTGCCTCAGCCTCCCAAAGTGCTAGAAATACAGGCGTGAGCCAGTGTGCCCAGCCTCATTTTTGTTGCAGAAGTTTTGTGACGGTCTAGCAGGAACTGTAACATGCTGACACGTCAAAAGAGGTACACATGACATTTGATGGCACCTGAAGTGGCTGAGTCATGACGTAGGGGGCTGAGACAATCCCCACATACCCTTTCTGCTTTTGCTACTCTTTGGAACTTTTCTGGGGAGGGTTTAAGGAAGTGACTCAACAGATTCGGGGATTGGAAAGCACTTTGAAGATCCACACTGATATAAGTGAAAAAAAACAAAGCTTCTGACAGCTGTAAAAAGTTCAGAGATTCAGGGATCAGCCATGTTGGCAGGCTCTCAAGTAGATTGAGTCTTTCCCCGAACTGTGTTTGGATGGTTCCTAAAAAAACAGGATAGAAATACACCCAAAGCAGATACTAGAAATGTGGGACACTCACACCCCCCAACAAAAGGCACAAAAACCGGATGGTAGAGCATAAGCATAAATAGAAGCCAAGGTAGAGGACGTTGGTAGACCCAGGACCAGCCACGCAGGGCTTTCATGGGAAAAGGGGCACAGTGCTGGGATAGCTTAAAAACAGAGTGACATGTGGCTGGGTGCAGTGGCTCACGCCTGTAATCCCAGCACTTTGGGAGGCCGAGGGTGGAGAATTGCTTGAGCCCAGGAGTTTGAGACCAGCCTGAACAACATAGTGAGATCTATCTTTTAAATAAAAAATCAAAAAATTAGCTGGGTGTAGTGGTGCATGCCTATAGCCCCAGTTACTTAGGCTGCAGTGAGCCATGATCGTGCCACTGCACTCCAGCCTGGGCAACAGAGTGAGATCCCAGCCCGAGAGAGAGAGAGAGAGAGAGAGAGAGAGAGAGAGAGAGAGAGAGAGAGAGAGAGCGAGTGCCTGACATGCAAAAGGTGGGAAACATTCTTTTTGTTTTACTGTCATGAAACTTATTAGATGTCTGTGTGCTACTTTGGCTCCAGTATTTACAAAACGACATAGAGAAAACTGGTGAGGGTCCAAAGGCCAGCAATAGCCTTGATGAAAGGGATAGAAGAAAGGTCCCCCAAAGCAAGATGAAAGGAATTGACTTGTTGATTCTGGAGAAAGAAGGTTATGGGGTGCCAGTGGCTATATTCAAATACAGGCAGGGTTTGGGGGCAGGGGACGCTCACTAAGGCCTCTCCAGGTACAGGGGGGACTGAAAAAAGCAACAGGTTTCAAGGAAAAGCTGGAGAGCATTCAGTTGGATAGAAGGAAGAACTTACAGAAAGAGAAGGCAATCAAAGCTATAGGAAGACTAATATGGATCTTGAACTGAACGTGCCCCAAATAGAACTTCTAGTTCTTTTCCCCCACTTCCGAAACAATTCCACCATCTACCCTGCTGACCAAGGATTCCTTTCCCTACCTACCCCCAATCCAGTCAGCAGATCTTGTCATAACTAAGTCTGAATTTGGCTGGGTGTGGTGGCTCACACCTCTTTGGGAGGCTGAGGTAGGAGGATCACTTGTCTAGGAGTTCCAGACCAGCCTGAGCAACATAGCAAGATCTGTCTCTACCAAAAATACAATAAATTAGCCAGGCATGGCAGCGCATGCCTGGAGTCCCAGCTACTCAGGAGGCTGAGGCAGAAGGATCGTCAGAGTCCAGGAGGTCAAGGTTGCAGGGAGCGGTGATGGTGCCACTGCACTTGATGACAGCCTGGATGACAGAATGAATCAAAAAACAACATCAAACAGACAAACAGCAAAAAAACAGCAAAAGTCTGGATGTGATGAATTTTCAGTCCCCAGGTCCCCTTTCTGCAGCCAAGCCATCGTCTTCACTTGCTTGGACCCATGCCAGAAGCATCCATGTATCCCCCTCGTCCTCATCCATCCTCCATCCAACTGCCTCTGGGAGCAGACATCAGACCACGTGACTCTGCTGCTGACCACCAGCCAAAGCTTCCCAGCATGCTCAGAATGAAGCTCACTCTTGCCCATGGCCCTCCAGGCCCTGCGCCCTCCGGCTCCTGCACCCCGCTGATCCTTCAACTTATCTCTCCCCGCTGCTCTCTTGAGACTTTCCTCACCTTCCTGCTGTTCCTGGAAAGCCAGCTTTGCCCGTCCTTCCTTGAGCCAGCTGCTCCCTTGGCTGGGACACTCTTGCTCTGGCTCTTCCCACGACTGGCTCCCTTGGTCATTCTGTTCTCAGCTCAAGTGTCACTTCCGGGGCCTCCTCTGGTCACTAGAAATGAGGCCCCTGTCTACCTTGTTCATGGCGGCATCCTCAAGCTCTGGGTGGGTCCTTGACACACTGGGGTGATGCAATGAATATTGGTGAATGAAAGAATGAAATGACAACAGAGACAGCCTGTGACTCACTGTCCTGAGAGAGCTGAAGAAGAGAAATAGAATTACCTTGCTGTGGACTAGGTGATCTTTAGGGCTGAGACAGAGATTTGTAGGGCTGTGTGCTTTTTATTTTTTTTGAGTCACTATCTCACTCTGTGGCCCAGGCTGGAGTGCAGTGGCACGATCACTGTTCACCACAGCCTTGATCTCCTGGGCTCAGACAGTCTTCCCACTTTAGCCTCCTAAGTAACTGCAACCACAGGTGTGTGCTACCATGCTTGCCTAATTTTTTGCTTTACTGTAGAGATGAGCTCTCACTAAGTTGCCCAGGCTGGTCTCAAATTCCTCGGCTCAGGCAATCCTCTCGTCTCCGCCTCCCAAAGTGCTGGGACTTTGGGAGGTGAGCCACCATGCCCCGCCTGGGCTGTGTATCTTTAAAGTGTGTGTGTGGGGGGCTCGTCCCTCCACTGAGGTCCTAGAGAGGAGCTAAGCCCAGTGGGGCATCATCCTTTCCAGGGCCAGAGAATTTTAGGGGAGTTTCCCTGAGCAAGAGAAAAAGCACAGAGCACTGACCTCTGGTCTCAGAGGGCAGACGCCGTGTCAGGAGAAAAGGCCAGGGATTTACGATGTGCTGTCTCACTTGAAAACCCTCGAGCTGGACCCCTGTCAGGATGAATGGAGGTTTCTATTTTCCTCTTTCTTCATATAGAACCGTGAGAGGCTGAGCTGCTTCCTCACTCTTCCAGGACGTTTATGAGGCCCTGGTGGTTCCAAGTTCCTGTAGAACATGCCGTGAGCCATCCTAAATCGGCCTGTACATAGCCTGCTTTGACTCAGAATTGGACCAGAGAGGGCTGGAAGGACCTGGAAGACACAACTGCAAGGTTTCTGTAGGCCCTTCATGCCAGTTGGCCAAGGCCTTTCCAGCAAGGTCGGTGTGTTCTGTTTTATTTTGCTCTTAATTTTCCCAAAGAGTTGAGGGACAGTGTTTGGGGGGCTTTACACATGCTAATGGTTGACTCAGAACTCACAGAATGCATAACTCCAGTAGGTTGTTAGTCAGCTTTGAGTTCAGAATCCCAGTGTCACCACCAGGCGGCTGATTAAAAAAGGAAGATAACTGATAAAATCTTAGAAACTTAATTTTAAAAATAATGATGGGCTGGGCGCAGTGGCTCACGCCTGTAATCCCAGCACTTTGGGAGGCCGAGGTAGGAGGATTGCTGGAGCCCAGGAGTTCGTGACCAGTCTAGGCAACTTGGCAAGACTTTGTCTCTACAAAAAAATTAGGTGTGGTGGTGCGTGCCTGTAGTCCCAGCGACTCTGGAGTGTGAGGCAAAAGGATCACTTGAGCTCAGGAGGTCGAGGCTATAGTGGGCTGTGATGGTGCCGATGTGGAAGAGCCCTGGCCACACCAGACTCTGACTCAAAAAAAGAAAAAAAAAAAATGATGACCCCATTGCCTCAAGAGTCCTAGTGGTCACAATTTTAATTGTGTCTTCAATGCTTATAGTTTTGATTTTTTTTTTTTTTTTTTACATTTAGGACTGTTTATAAAACGTTTGAGAAAGGCCAGTACAACCTCCTCAGATTTAGAAATACAAGTTAATCTTTCCTGCCCATACCAAGAAGTACGTCTTAGACTATGTCTGTATCCTGGGATTTGCCAGAAATACATCTGACCAGAGGATATGGTGACAGACTGGAACACAGACTGGATTCTTTATAAATCAATAATCGGAGGAGGGGCGGGGGGTTGTCTCTTTGGTGATTTCATTTCTAGCCACAGCTGGCCAGATTGCTTATTGGAAAATAAAAGTCATGGCAAATTGAGCTTGACAATAACCGGGCTTGACTACGTAGCCCCTGTTCCCAATTAGGATGGGAGGAGACGGGGAGGCCGACAGGGCACGGTGGTTCCCTTGCTCTGTCACAGATCAGCCTTAGCTATTCTGCAGGGCACATGCCATATGTTGCCCCTGTAAGTGCTGCTCCCTATCAGCCCTTGGACTCTGTGTTCTCACCTCCAGGCCAGCTCAGGAGCTGCTGTTTCTGCTGTCCAGCTCCTTATGAAGGGTGTAAAACCGAGAGCCATGCTGTCCAATGCAGAACCCACTATTTAAATATCAATAAAATTAAAAATTCAGCTCCTCAATCACACTAGCCCACACTTTTTTTAATTAAAAAAAAAAAAATTTAGGCCGGGCTTGATGGCTCAGCCTGTAATTCCAGCACTTTGGAAGGCTGAGGTGAGACCGGTCCAGGCAACTTGGCGAGACCTCATCTCTACAATAAATCAAAAAAATTAGCCAGGTGTGGTAGCGCGCCTGTAGTTCTGGCTACTTGGAAGGCTGAGGTGGAAGGATCGCTGGAGCCCAGCAGGTTGACGCTGGGGTGGCCATGAGTGTGCCATTGCACTCCAGCCTGGGTGACAGAGTGAGATGCCAACTAAAAAAAAAAAATTTTTTTTTTTTGGTAGAGATGAGGTCTCACAATGTTGCTCAGGCTGGTCTTGAACTCCTGGCTTCAAGACATTCTTCTGTCTCAGTTTCCCAAAGTACTGGGATTACAGGGGTGAGTCGCCATACCCGCCATCCTAGCCACTTTTCTAGTGTTCATAGCCGCATGTGGCTAGTGGCTACTGTACTGTGTGGGTATAAGACATCGCGGCCATTCCAGAAAGTTCTTTCAGACAGCTCTGATTCAAAAAACTCACCTGGAGCCAGGAGGCTCTTCCTTCTTTGATCTCAGATTCTGAGGTCATGATTACCTTTGTGGTAGAGAAGAGAAGTGGTCTGTTAGAATTTGAGAGTTCTCTGGGTGCTGTTCATCTACCTAGAACCTGGTCCCACAAACACTGTCACTCAGGACATAGTTTGAACAACCTCAGGCCATGGACAGACTCTGAACTAACCTCAAATTCCTCAACAAAAATATAAAATGTAAATGTGCTTATTCTGCCACACGACAGAAGATTTGGGGGAAGGCTTAACCTTGCATTTGCCTCTTGTCATTATTACTCATAGTGATCCTTAACAAAACTAGCTTTTGTTTCATTTTCTTTTAATTTTTTTTGAGTTAAGTATCGCTCTGTTGATCAGGTTGGAGTGTGGTGGCATGCTCATGGCCACCACAGCCTCGACCTGCTGAGCTCAGGTGATCCTTCTGCCTCAGCCTCCAGAGCAACCAGAACTACAGGCGCACACCACCATGCCTGGCTAATTTTTTTTATTTACTGTAAAGTTGAGGTCTCGCCAAGTTGCCCAGGCTGGTCTTGAACCCCTGGGCTCAGGCAATCCTCTCATCTCTGTCTCCCAAAGTGCTGGGATTACAGGTGTGAGCCACCGTGCCTGGTCAAAATGGCTTTTAATTGTCTGTATTCGCTTATGCGTGCATTGCCTACTTCTGAGAACAAAGAGTTACATGGGCACTGACCAGCAGGCACAAAATCATCATTTTATCCTGTCAGGATGATCAGCATCCCCATCCCGGTGTCCAGTCAATATAACTGCTTCACCAGCTCCTTATCCAAAAAGTATGACTCTCTGGACACTGCTTGCATATTGTGAATTCTTAAATTCTTAATTTATTGACCACCCTCATAGGAGGGACACACCATCACAAAAAAATAGAGCTGCAGGGGAAAATTCAGAAACACTCTACAACATGAAGCAATGTGGACCCACCCTTTCCTATTCAGATCAGGATTTATGCTGCACAGAACCTAGTGGCTGCACTTTTGGGGTATGAACAATAAAATGGAAATCCTTTTATACCTACAAACAGATAGAAAACTGGGGAGTTCTACAGTTTCAAAGAAAGAGGCCTGTAAACTCAGCACTTTGGGAGGCCGAGGTGGGAGGATCGCTTGAGTCCAGGAGTTTGAAAATAGCCTGGGCGACATAGCCAGACCTCGACTCTACAAAAAAATTTTAAAAAATGAGATGGGCATGGTAGCGTGTACCTATGTCCCAGGTACTTGGGAGGCTGAGACAGAAGGATTGCCTGAGCCCAGGAGGCTGAGGCTGTGGTGAGATGTGATCATGCCACTGCACTCCAGCCTGGGTGACAGAGTAAGATTCCGACTCAAAGGAAAAAAGGTGTTAGATCACACATATATGTGGAAATGACTTCCTTAGGACTCTCCTTACTTTAGTAGGGCTCTTTAAATGGAGGTGGGCCTTCTTGGCACCTCTTTGGGTCATTTGGTAATGAATACTGAAGTCTGCCATGCAGCTCCACGGAGCCATGAAGCTCTTTTACTGCCGAGAAGCTGGCCGGGCCCAGCCGTGTGTGTGTGTGTGTGTGTGTGTGTGTGTGTGTGTGTGTGTGTGTGTGCCTGTGGTGTCCAAGAGTGAGGCTGCACTTCCGACGGCAGCCTTGCCTGCCAACACCGCAGCTTTGAGTTGGTGGAACCCGTTTGGGGCTCAATTCGGCAATCACCGTCACCGGCACGCATCTGTTCCCCTCCAGGTTTTGGAGGCGGATTTGAAACATCCAAGGTAGGGCCTCATGGATGTGTTTGCTGTTCTTTTGTGGGCTCCAAATTGGGCTGGATGCTGCCTACTTTCAGTGTTTGGGCACCTGAAGGAGGGATCAGTGGGAAAACCTCCGGCTAAAAGGAATCCTTCCCTGGGGCTTGGCATTAAGCTGCAGTTCCAGCAGGCATTTTGAATTACAAAAAAAAAGGGACATGCTGCCTGACTAAGTACAGGGGCCTTCAAGAAAATGGGATCCTTAAAGCCCTTTTGTGCTCTGCCTGGCTGTGGCACAGGACAATGAGGACGGAGACATGTTGCCTGTGGTTCCTACACAAATGCCACTTCGAGGACAGAGCCTTCACCAGGCAGATGGCTAATTTCCCTGCTCTAACCTCATTTCTCCAGTGTTCCTGTGATGTCTTGCCCCTGGAGTCAGGTCCTAATTGCTGTCAAATGTTCAGAGACAAAAGTGGCGTCTACACATCACTCACGTGGAGGCTGTTACTGGCTGAGAACGGCGGTGGTGGCGGTGGCGGGGACTGCAATGGCTGCAGCGTAAACCTCGTGGCAGGTAGTACCTGCCCAGGCAGGGCCGCTCAGAACCGGCTTTTCTGCTTCCGAGTGTCAAACTAAACATCCTCCTTTGTCATGGCTTCTAGCACCCGGACTGCTCCAACAGAATGTATCTTTCTGTTGGGATCAATGCCCATTTCCTTAACAGCTCTTTTTGGCACCAGTCTGACTGTGCAAGTCTGGGGAGGGCCAAGAGAGGGCCTGTTTGTCTCATCACATGTGAGGGGGTGGAGGGGGGGTGCTGGTTAACTGGTGGCCCCTTGGAAGTCCCGCTGCCACCCAGCAGACAGGTAATCCTAGTAGCCGGGACCCTGCCAGTCAGCCACGGGTCGTCTGATTGGATGCACATTCATCTTCAAATTATGTTGTGTGACAGCCCGGGCCGCTGAACACCATTTTAACATGCAGATTGGCTCCTCCGAGGCTCTTCATTATGCATTTAGTGGTCTGTTTTCAGACTAACCAGCATGTCAGAGAGGCCCGCCATCTCTTTCCACCTGGGTGGAGGAAATTGCTCGCGGACTGTGGGGGAGCCTCAGATATTAACATGCATCTGTTTACTTTCCCCGGGCATCCGCACACAACAGCATTCTCTGATGCGAGAGGAGGAGAAGAAGAAGGAGGGAAGAAAAGACCCTTGGTTCTGAAATGCAGGGAGAAAAGGCTAACCGGACAGGCGAGCCTTTGTCGGAGGGCCATCAGCAAGGCTGGCCAGCCTGATGCCGCCCGGCTGCCCGCAAGCCGGCCCCGGGTGCGCGCACACAAGCGCTGCTCTTACTGACACACAGACCCCCTCTTTCTCCTTCCCACACAGCCCGAAGGATCTGAAGCAGAACGCTTCCAATTTCCTGCTTCTAAAACTGTCCTGTGTCTCGCAGGGCCTTCCGAGGGATCCCAGGGAGTCACAGGGTGAGCGAGCGCAGGGTCGGTGGAGGGGGTTTTTGTCTCAAGGCTCTGGGGCGGGGGCCTGCGAGGCTGCAGGGCACCCTCTACACTCCACCCCACTCCTCTGCTTGGCGTGACAATTTACTTCCACTTGTCAGAGATTCCTCTATGGCCTCTGGCTGCTACTGCACACGTGCTGATGTGTGCCTGCGTGCATGTATGAGTCGCCTCTCTCCTCCTTCCTTAAAAAGGAACTGCACTCATGTTGCTTTTGCCCATGTCCATCTCTCCCCGCTGAATCTCTCAGTGTGGCATTTTCTCCATTCTTCGGAAGGACTAGCAACCCCGGAAGGGCATCCCTCTGGCCTTGGCTGGGAGCTGTGCCTTGGCCAAGTTAGTAGCTCTGCCATCAGTTCTGATCAGTGGTGGCTTCCCAATTTGGAGAGGGGTGCTCTCTCCTACCTCATTTCTTTGTTGCCACCAGAGACAGATCCTAGACAGGTTTAGAAGGTTAGCTGGTTGCTCACTTATAAACAGGGGCTGAGTAACATGTACACGTGGACATACGGGTGTGGAATGACAGACCCTGGAGACTTGGAAAGATGAGTCGGGGTCTCACTCTGCTGCCCAGGCTGGAGTGCAGTGGCATGGTCATGATGACCACTGCCATGGCCGCTTCGACCTCCTGGGCTCAGGTGATCCTTCCGCTTCAGCCTTCTGAGTTGTTGAGACTACAGGTGCATGCCACCCCGCCCGGATCATTTTTAAATTTTTTTTTTTTTTGCAGAGACCAGGTCTTGCTATGTTGCCCAGGCTGGTCTCGAGCCCCTGGGCTTAAGAAATCCTCCTCCCCCGGCCTCCCAAAGTGCTGGGATTCCAGACCGTGCCCAGCCAAGAAATTACTCAATGGGTACAATGTACATTATTTGGGTGATGGATGCCCTAAAAGCCCAGACTTCATCACCCCACAATATAGTCCAGTAACAAAATGGCACCTGGACCCCTCACATTTATACAAATTAAAAAAAGAAAAGAAGGCTAGCTTGGACATAAAGGCTATTGTGGCCAGGACCAATATCTGGAACCCTAACCGACAGCCACCCTGCTACACGCCTCCTGGGTCCCTCAGCTTCCTGATATCAAGGTCATAGATGGGGTTTGGCTATTCACATGTTTAAAATATTAATCAGCAGAGTTCATGTTCGTAGGACTCTGGGCAGAAAATAAAGTGACAGGAAACCGTAGTCCGAATTCCCCAGGAAAGGCTATGAAGGTGGAATGAAGAGATTCCTGATGCTTGCTCTGGGATCAGAGTATACCCGATGAGTGCATTGGGCAGCAAACGCAGCTTTTTATTTGGGGAAGGAATGTGGTGATACCCACTGACAGGAACAGGTTGCTCATAGCTGCTGCGGCATGCTGCACGGCAGAGTATTGTTTGGAAAGACATCACCCAGCACGAACAATATGACTACCCCGTGCCCAGGGCATTGCGTGGAGAGATCTGTTCCCTCATTCACATATCTCCTCACTTGCTTTTTTTTTTTTTCCCCTGTGATAAAACAA
Source organism: Carlito syrichta (assembly GCF_000164805.1). NCBI lineage: Eukaryota > Metazoa > Chordata > Mammalia > Primates > Tarsiidae > Carlito > Carlito syrichta. The sequence goes on along the minus strand of NW_007247145.1, from coordinate 441,609 downwards.
ATAGGATTTAAAAAGTTATTGGTCCTGGAACTATTCTTTTTTTTTTTTTTTAAAGAAAAAATCTTTGGCAAGTGAGCAGGGGGCAACTTGTCTCATACACAGAGAAGGAGGTGTGGGAATTTCAATGACAATTTAATAGTGACCTGCCACACGGACCTGGGAAAGTCACCAGATCTTACATTTGAAGTTCGCGATGGTAACACAGGGGTGTTATGGACTGAACTGTGTCCCCAGCCAAAATGCCTACGTCGAAGTCCTAATCCCTAGTATCTCAGAATGTGACTGTATTTGAGGCAGGGCCTTTAAAGACCCATGGTCTTTTGGGTGGGTGCTAACCCGATATGACTGGGGTTTTTCTACGGAGAGGAGATTCGGACACAGAAGGAAGACCATGTGAGGACCCTGGAATAATAGGGCTGTCGGCAGAGGCCTTCGGAAGAAACCAGCCCCGCCAACACCTTCATCTTGGACGTCTCGGCTCTGAAGTGTGAGGAGATAAATGTCTGGTGTTGAAGGCAACCGGTCTGTGGGACTTTGTTATGGCAGCCCGAGATGACCGGGACAGGGGTGTGAGTGCTGACGTGCTTCTAGGATGTGGGAAATAATGAAAGGAGAAAAAGGTGGAAGAGTTTCACAGCATTTGGGGGACTTCAAGCATCATTTCAGCTGCGAGCTCTTAAGAAGAGAGGCCAGTAAACCCCAGCCCAGATGCTAATTCCACAGGGACTAGGTGGAAATTGGGTTGCTTTCTGTGGGCTAAATACCTGTAAAAGTGCGAGTGCGCGTTAGCCTCCCGTGCGTGAGGCAGAAATGACATCTTGAACCGAGAAAATACTGTGAAGGACCTATCTGGCCCTTCAGATAAATCTCTAGATTTTTGTTCGAGCCAATCAATCAGTTCTCCAAGGTGTCAGCTGGTAACAGACATATCTGTCAATACAACAGCGCCGCCGTCACCGGGCGGGTTGTGTTCGCTGCAGGAAGCAGGGCTCAGCGGTGACTTATGTTTGGAAAATGGATAACCCGGGATTATGTGTTCCAGGAGGGGAGGTTAAAGCGAGGTCAAGGGCCAGGTTAATGCGAGCGCCGTTTCCACTGGAGAGGGAGCACGACGTATCGACTCCAGGGAAAGATGTGTTTTCTAGCCTCGCTTGTCCCCACTGCCCCTGCTTTCTTTCCATCTGGGGACATCTCTGGACAGGGCCTAAGACGCCCTGTGCCTCTAAGGCACACGCCCGCCACGCTGCAGTAGGACAGGCCGAATCGTGAGCGGATCATTGGAGGCAACATAAATATTCCGTAAATAACAGCAACACGTACGCGCCTCGGTTGGGCCAGACCGCTGGGTCTTTCTGTTCTGTGTTTTCTTACTTCACTGACCCTTTCCCATTCTGTGGCAGCACTTGGCCTAGCGTCCCACAGGGAGTTTCCTTACACTCCCACTTACTCATTCTCAGCCGAACAGACATAAATGTTAATGTAATTCTGTGCCCCTTAATCAAATACGGGTCCCCTCCTGGAGCAAGGATGTCTTCCGCTAAAAACACTGGCTGAAGACCATCTTAGACCTTTGTTCAATATTCTTTTTTTTGCTGAATTCACGAAGTGGTGCCATTTCATACCACGGGACGCTAGTATCAAGGCAGAAGCCGTCCTGGGTCTCAAGGATCATTCCTGTCCTCTGGATCCTACTCTTCCTTTTTCAAAAATGCCATTTTCCACGTCAGTAAGCTGCTAGAAATCCCAAGCCTGGCGACTTTTTCTAAACTATTTTCAAGTCCCTTTTCTGGGATTTAATATCTCCTATGATAACCCGAACTGGACACAGAATAGCACTCATGTTTTCTACGTTATCTTACATTTTCTATATTATTTTTTCTTGTAACCCCCAAGCAGCCTATTGGCTTTTTAAATTGCTGCTATGCAGCAGACAGAGATTTTCCCCAAGTTCTCAGCCATGACTCTTAAATTATTTTACTACGAGTTCAGAGCCTATCGGAGATGATGAGGAGTTTAGATTATTTTTCCCAATGTGCGTTATTTTACACTTAACCAAATTAAATTTCATCTGCTTTCGTCCTACCCAATCCCCTAAGTTTGTTTAGCTCTGCCTGAAGTGTCTCATCGCAATCCTTAATTTTTTATCAACCGTGCCAATTCAAAGCTTGGTACTTAACTCTCCACTTCAGAGCTTTGGCCCTTTATTCTCTCCACACTTTTGGAAATCACTGGGTCTTAAAGGGGGTGGGATGAAGCCTTATTTGGGAAGAGTCTAGGCTCGGTGATGTGTAAAAGATCCCAGCAAGTTGACAGCGACAGCCCCGAGGATGAGGCATCAAAGTCGAATTCAAGGCCAACAAGCACCTTTGTTCCTGGGTTGGGAACAACTGACTCCACATACTTCCCATTTCTTTTGGAAATGACATTGAAAACTCAGAGAGGGACCCCAGCAGGCTGCTAACCGTCTTACAGGGTCACCTTCTATTCTGGCTTCCTCTGTGCCCCGCCTTGGTCACTAGGGGACTTGTCTTCCACACTCCCCCTCTTCCTCCCTCTTCTCCGTGGTGGCTTTTCTTTGAATGGAATAGACCATGAGAACAGCTAGCTCACTAGATGTTTTCCCATGATGATTTTTTGATTTCTCATCTTCGATACCAAGGGAGAGATACATATGTCCCATCTTGTCCCCAGTCCTTTGCTTCTAGCTGTCTCCCTTCCCTTCCCTAACACATCCTCAAGAAGATCTTGGTCCCGACAGAATGAAATCCACCCAATTTAAAAATTACCGCTAAGAACGTGGCTGGGACTGCCGATTGCCTACCAAGTACCCGATTTCTGCATTTTTAGCTGGCCCCATTGCTAGCAAGCTAAAAGACTAGAATCCTCAACTTCTCTTGCAGACAGAGATGGCCAAGAAATGAAGTTTTGGTCTATGAGATGTAGTGAAAGTCTGAATAAGTTTTCTTGGAAATTTCCCTCAAAAAAGGTGTGACTTCTTCTTCTACTCCTAAAATTGAAGTTCTGCCTGGAATTCATATGTGATGGCTGGAGCTCTGGGAGCCGTTATAGACCACAAGGGTCACAACCCAGGGACGACAGAGTAGAGAGTGGGTAGAGGCCTAACTTCTTGATGACTATGTAGGTGTGTCATGCCAGCTCTGGGCTACTCACTTCTGGATTTCCTTTGAAAAAGAAAAATGAACTATGCTGTGGAAGCCACTGTTCTGGGGTGGGTGAGGGGAGACAGGACAGGGAAAGTGAAGCGGAACCCTCTGTTATTTGCAACTGTATCTGATTTCCTGATACCGAAGGCCTTAACTTAGGTTTATTTCCAGCAACCAAGGCCTTTTCATGCTAGAGAGCAACCTTAGATTTCATCAAACACAATTCTTTCAAATACAGTCCAATTGGTTTCATTTGTCAAATGCCTACCCCATAAAAGGCATTCGACCAGGTGCCAGAGGGTTAACAAAATGCTGTGAAATACGGCTTTTCTCTTAGACGAGTTTTAATCACCCAGCTGATAATAGCACAAGGCAGAATAGGTCAAGCGTCTTAAGAGAGAAATGTACCACGTCCTGCAGCAAGCTCAAGAGGATTATTAGTGGTTGGGGCAAGTCTGGATCCGGGTGATCTCCACGAAGGGTGTTTGGGCGGAGTCTCGAAGAGCAGCACTTCACAGGAGGGGTGAGCAGAGGGGAGACAGAGTCTAGAAAGAGGAGCCTTGTGGGCTATAAGGAGCACAGAGCATGTAAACAGTCTGTGCAGAGAAGCTTCTAGCGGGTCAGTGACCCCGTGTAGGTGGGTGGATGTGGTGGGTGGGTGCCAGCTCTGGGTGGGCGCTCTGACGGTTTTAGATATCAGGTAAGAAGTGTTTTTTGATCTTAGACTGTAAGTACTGGGAGCCTTCAAAATTTTCTGACCCAAGAAATGATATTGAGGAAGTCTCAGAACAGAGACGATAATTGGCGATCAGAGAGGACAGGAGGTTAACATAAAGGTTTTTTTTTTTTTTGAGTTGGAGTCTCACTCAGTCGTCCAGACTGGAGTGCAGTGGCTGCTCCCGGCCACCGCAGCCTTGACCTGATGGGCTCCGGCGATCCTTCTGCCTCAGCCTTCCGAGTAGCCGGAATTACAGGCGCGCGCTACCACGCCCAGCTAATTTTTTTTTTTTTTTTTGATTTATTGTAGGGACGAGGTCTCGCCTGCCCAGGCTGATCTCGAACTCCTGGGCTCAGGCAATCCACTCACCTCAGCCTCCCAAAGGCGCGGGATTACAGGCTGAGCCACTGAGCCGGCTTAAAGGTTTTTTTTTTTTACAACCTCAACTAGAGCAGTGTTGGCAAATTCAGAAAGGAGGGGACGGACTTGGACATGGAGGTGGAAGATGACTGAACTTGGGTGGCCGAGACGCGTGTGAAGCCACCGACTAGATTTTGAATATGCTCAGCTTAAGGCATCAGGGTGATAATCCCAAGGGGAAGTCTAGCTGATGGTGAGGGCAAGTCCGTTCAGACCTTGTTTGGAAGTGGAAAACTGTAATTATTCAGGCACTTTTAACTAACAACTCCAGGAGGACCAGGGTCAAACAAATCTCTCTGAGGATGCTGGTCTGGTCTCTGGGGCAGAAGGCTTGGGAGAAACAGGCAGGAAGCGGTGAGGGAGGAAGGTCTCCCCTCCCACCCCGTGCCCTGCCTGTGTGATGAGTTAACTCCATCCTAGTGACCAGAGAGGGACAGTGTCCATGTCTGGAATGCAGTAGAGGACTCTGTGTACACAGGCAGACCTGGAAGTCACTGGTTCCGAGGTGAAGACCGAACACATGTCATTGGACGAGGTAGAAAGTGAGACATGGGAGGAAAAGGGAGGTGCAGACCGGTCTCGGGGTGGGGGCGACTCCCCATCTCATCATTCAAGGCTGATGGAAAAGGCAGCATGAGGAAGACAAGTCCATAATGGAGACCAACAAGTGGCCCGAGGAGCAGAAAGAGAGCAAGGGATGTCATGGAGGCGGGGAGATGGGGAGTTTGAAGAAGGAAGTCAGTCAGCTTTGTTATGGGTACAGGGTGTGATGTGGAAGGAGTCTGGGCCATGAGCTCTGCATATCTTGGCTCTGCTGCTGTCTGCATAGGTGACCTCAGGGAGGTTACATGAATTCTGTAAATCTCAATTTCCTCATGTGGAAAATCAGGACAATAAAAGTACTAACTTCCGGCTGGGCATGGTGGCTTTATGCCTGTAATTCCAGCATTTTGGGAGGCGGAAGCGAGAGGATGGCCTGAGCCCAAGGGTTCAAGACCAGCCTGGGCAACTTGGTAAGACCTCGTTTTTTAATAAAAATGAAAAAAGTTAGCTAGGCATGGTGGTGCATGCCTAGTTCCAGTTACTTGAAAGACTGAGGTGGAAGGATTGCCTGAGTTCATCAGGTTGAGGCTGCAGTGGCCGCGAGGGTGCCACTGCACTCCAGGCTGGGTGACAGAGTGAGACTCTGACTCAAAAAACAAACAAACAAACAAACAAACAAAAAAAACCCCTAACTTCTCAGGTTTGTGGTAAGAAGGATAAAAGGCTTAGCAGACGACATGCCTCTACAACATATACTCAATGAATGCAAGTTTAACAAACGAATAACAGTAAAGAAAACTCCAGTGATTTATTTTTCTCCACCTCCCCACCTATGTTGCCCAAGTTGGTCTCGAAATCCTGGGCTCAAGTGATCCTCTCACCTTAGCCTCCCAAAGTGTTGGGATAACAGGCATAAGCCACTGCACCCGGCCTTAAATATCTTCTAAACTCTTAATATGTATTGAATTTTGAAAGCTGTACAGTAATAGAAATTTACGCTTTTAACTCTCCAAAGTTTATTGAATACATTCTCATTCATTATCCTTGAAGAAAACAAGGCACCCCATCTAAACAGATTATATCACTGACTTATAAAGTTATAAATTGATTTCCTCTGACCTACAAAGAAGTTTCATAATATATGCAAGAATTCCCTTCAGTGCATGTATTTATCTTTTAGAATTCTTAATTTCAAGATGGTAGTCAAGTCAGTTTTACTCATAATACAGGGAAATGTCCCTCCTGGAAGTTAACCATTGCTATTTGGTCCCAAACTTAATATTGTTTTAGAACGCTGAGCACATTTTATTGCATTTCTAGCTCACTACTTCTCGCCATGTGTTCTGCATGGCTTCCTTATTAATAGAAGCTACTTGTTTAGCAGCCAGCTCCCTGACATTGTTTCCGTAGATGCTCTTTCCCAGAGCTGCCCATTGGAGACAGATGGACCCCGCAGTCACAGGGGCTCTGCCTGCGAGAGGGTGCCGGATATATGGGATGTCTGTTTGAACTTAGAGCCTGAGTGTTTGGGCGGATGCGTGTTGTAGGTTAGAGACATATGAATGCAGACAGCGCTCTGTAAGTTATGGCTGCATGGAACAAATCAATTCAATTTAATCAACACTTATTGAGTACTTGCTAAATCTCAGGCAGTGTGCTGGGACCCACACATGCATTTCTGCTCATGGAGAGAGCAGATGAAAACATTGTTACTGTCACACACAAAGGGGTGAAACACAAGCGCGTAGTATATTACATCTACATATAACATAAGCAAATAGTAAATGTATAGAATATATATTACTATATTAATAGTATATGTAAAGTAAATATAGAAGGCATAAAAGCTATATAAAATATTAAATCTGAGAAGTCATCTATTTCACTTCCTTTCTCCCATAACAATGAGCAAATGGTATTCTTTACAAATAGCATATTTAAAAAGTAGAGGTGGTTTTGGAACAGAGATTTAACCTGTCTTATTATGAATTTAGTTTTAAAATAGTTAAGAATTTTGTTTTTATCTGAATATTTGTTTATTTGTTTATTTATTTTGAGTAGGAGTCTCACTTTCCTGGTAACAGCATCTGATTTCCCCTTGGGGGGGGCTGGCCCCCCCCCGACTTTGTGGAACTGCCAGGCGAGGTATCCTGTTGTCCTGTCACCAAGGTGGGTGCACATGACCCACTGGCCAAGGGAATGCTCTCTTCCAGTTCTCAGGAGCTCAAGCAGTTGGATGTAAGGATGGAAAGCAGTTGGGACTGACTCACTTTGGTGGTGGGATCGTAAAAGTCTAAATACCACTTCCTGCTAAAAGAGCCCCAGAATGGCCTTTACGCCTGCGCTTTTCCAAGCATGATTTTACGGTGTTCTGAAATCTGTGAGCTACCTAACAGCTTTTATTTTTTTGCTCAGGTATACCTGAGTTGATTTCTACCGCTTTCTACCAAATAACCCAACTTATACTCCATCTGAGCCCAGAAATGTAGATCTTCAGTTCCAGAAGGTACTAGACATGTTGTTCAATAATTTGTCCATGTTAGATCAGCAAACATCCATAGGTGGGTGTATGAATCTGTGCGCCCAGCGAGGCACAGCCATAGGTGGATATGATTACAGTTGCGCATGGTGTATACACTACTTTTCTAATTAGAAGGAGAATGAAGAAAACAAGTGGTGCCACACCTCTTGGCTGCTCCCTTGTTGAACTTTAGCCAGAACTCACTGTCAGGAAGTACCTAAGCCTAAGCAACAACCCCGCATGGAGAATCCACATTCATGCCGTGACCCCCTGGCCCTGCTACGATCCTGAAGTAACTTGGAAATCATTATCCAAAAAAGGTTACATCTTACTTCATTTGAATGTAGTGCATTTTATTTAAAAATTTAAAAAATCATGTTTAGTGTTCTAGTCACTTCGGTAAGATTCACTAGAGCACTACAGTCTCTTGGAATGCCAGGGAACAAAGTCATCACACGTCCTTGGCCCAAGAATGATGCCCGACTCAGGAAGCCTTTCTTCCTCTCTGACTTGCAGAGCTGGTACTAGGAAGGACCTGTGTAGAACGGTGGGGAGAAGGCCAAGGCCAGCCACCTAGTTAGCTGATGACAAGTGGGGGAACCTCGAAAAAAGCCAGATTGATTTATTTAAAAATGTGTATTTGGGCGGCCTCGGTGGCTCAGCCTGTCATCTCAGCACTTTGGGAGGCCAAGGCGAGTGGATTGCCTGAGCCCGCGGGTTCGAGACCAGCCCGGGCAACTTGGTGAGACCTCATCTCTACAATAAATAAATTTAAAAAAAAAACTAGCCAGGCGTGGTAGCACGTACCTGTAGTTCCGACTACTTGGAAGGCTGAGGTGGAAGGATCGTTGGAGCCATCAGGTCGATGCTGGGGTGACTGTGAGTGTGCCACGGCACTCCAGCCTGGGCGACGAAGTGAGACTCCGACTCAAAAAAAAAATGTGTATTTATTCTTACATGTTTAAACTCCAGTCATCTTCAAAGCACTCTCTGTTTGATACAATCCACCTATCGAAATGCTTTTTCCACTGCGCAAGATAGTTTTTGAACTCAATAATTTTGATGCCTTTTTGTGCTTCTGTTTTTCTTTTTTTTGTTTCACCTCTTCCACATGGACAAAACATTTCCTTTGGAGGACTTTGTTCATCCAGGGAAACAAACAGACAAAAAAGTCGCTCAGGGTGAGATCAGGTGAATAGGGAGGGTGAGGCACAAGGGTCAAGCCATCGTGGGTCAAAAACTCCTGAACACTCCGTGTGGTGTGGGCAGTCGTGCTGGTAAATCACCCATCATGAAATGGGTAAATGGATTGAAAGAATCTGCCCCCAACAATAACGCTAGCTGGTACCCTGCTGCCTATGGGTTCCTAGAACATTTACCCAGCAGGGGAAGCCAGCCCTTCAAAAGATAAGTCTGGTTTTTTGGGGTCCCCCTCATAGATCAGCACAATCAACCCAGGCCATCGAGGGGGTACCTGGTGTCCCGGTGGGATCATCCTCCCACCCAGTCTGACTGTCACTAGACACCAGCTGCCTATCCAGCCTCACCCTGGTTCTGGCTCTGCCCACGTCTACTTTTACAAGGCCCTGCTGGAGCATACTGCTATTTCGAACCGCTTCTATCTCCGCCTTGGCAAGTTCTTTGCTCTAGAATGTGAACCCCTATGACCGACTGAGACGGTCTGCAAATTTGGGCTTCCACTTGGTCTGAAGAGCTCTTGTCCAGTTTTCAAAATGGCTCCGTAATGGAAAAACGCCACCCTCTCTGCTCCCAGGTCTGTGGCTTAAAACATAGCTTGAGGGGGCAAATCTATGATCCCTGTGGGAAGACACATCGGCAACAGTGTTTGCTCCTCCGTGGCGCTGGCCAAGAGTATTTGTCTTCACACTGCTTAATAGACTAGGGTCAGGTGCCAAGAGGTTGCCAGCCCTGAAGGCTTCTTTTCGGAAAGAAGCTAAGACTTGGTGGCAGTGACACTTAGAGACTCCCAAATAGCTGAAGTTTTTGAGGGAAAAAAAATTCATTCTGCCTTCAATATAGTTATCTCTGCTTAGAAAGTGACGGGGACTGAAGCTTCTTCCTCAGGGCTCAGAAAGGGCGGCCGCACAGTCAGGTGAGAGGCATAGCAGAAGCAATGGAAGATTTGCATCATACCTGTCAGAATGTCAATAATCCATCCCCCAATTCAGGAAAGTCCAAGAAACTGTCTAACTTGGGATTTCATTAGCAACTGTAATAAAAAAAAGTCGAACCCAGTAATAATCCAACATAACGTTGAATTTCACAGACATTTTATGGAAGAGGAAAACAAGCAGATACATTTGGAAGTCCCTTAAAATGTAGACTTATGGCTGTTATTTTTTAAAAAAAAACAAAACAGGATGTCAACGAAATCTGAATTCACTTGAATGGGTCATGCTTTACGTGTTGTGAATATTCTACATGAAGTGCTCTTGAATGCATTTTAGTGAGTGTTCAGGGTGAAATTAGAATGGTTTAAAACTCTGAGGCAATTTCCTGTTAAATTGTCAAATCTATTTTGTTACAGGAGCTTCTGGGGAATGTTTCAGGCACCACAGTTCTTATGTTCTTTCACAAGAAACTGAAGGAGTGGAAGACTTTTTTATTTTATTTTATTTTATTTTTGAATCGGGGGTCTCATTTATTTTATTTTATTTTTGAATCGAGGATGGAGTGCAGTGGCACAATCATAGCTCACCACAGCCTCTACCTCCTGGGCTTAAGCAATTCTCCTACCTCAGCCCCCACCCTCTTCACCACCCCCATCCCCCACCCCCTGAGTAGCTGGGACTTCAGGCCCTGCTAATGTTTTAATTTTTTGTGGAGCTAAGCTCTCGCTATTTTGCCCAGGCTGTTCTGAAACTCCTGGCGTCAAGCAATCCTCCGCCTCAGCCTCCCAAAGTGCTGGAATTACAGGCATGAGTCACCGTGCCTGGCAAGTGGAAGACTTTTTTTTTTAAGTCACAGTTTCTGGGAAGGAACGGACTCCATTCATTCCTCCATACCCCAAGCAGACACCCTTGGCACCAGCCTGACAAGTCTCCCAACCACAGAGAGGTAGTGTCTGTCAAACTGCAAGCAGGAAATGAGCGTGTCTTCTAAGCCAACCCTCCTGAATGAGGTTTCAGGCTGACCCCACTTACAATGTGCTACAGTGCCATATTGTCATCCAGACGTAAAACCCTTCTGGAGGTTCCCAAAGAACTCAGGGGAGGGTGGTCCTCAGGTGTGTCCCCGTGCCTGTGTGTACACACAAGTGCACACAAAATACACCCATTCTCTCTCTCTCCATCTCTCACAGATGGATTCTCACTTAGCCCACCATTAAGTGTGACAGTATCTTCTTCAGCACAAGTGTAGACAGTCATGGCATCTGGGTAGGGTATTTAGGTAGTCTGGGAACCTCTTCTTTGAGGTTGGAAAACTAGTTTCTCTTGGGCAATTTTTTTTTTTTGAATTGGGGAGTCTCACTCTGTAGCCCAAACTGGAGTGCAGTGGCCGCTCCCGGCCACTGCAGCCTCGACCTGCTGGACTCCAGCAATCCTTCCGCCTCAGCCTTCCAAGTAACCAGAACTATAGGTGCGCGCTACCACACCTGGCTAATTTTTTGATTTATTGTAGAGACGAGGTCTCACCAAGTTGCCCGGGTGGGTCTTGAACCCGTGGACTCAGGCAATCCACTTGTCTCGGCCTCCCAAAGTGCTGGAATTATAGGCTGAGCCACCAAGCCCGGCTGGGCAGACAATTTGAAGGGAGATTTCCTCAGACACAGAAATATGGGGGCTTTATTTTTTTTCCTTCTTAGAATTCCTTTTCTGTAATTGTTTATAAACAAAGGATAAGATTCTTCTCTGACATCGAATCGGGTTCGTTATGCATTATAATCCTTGACTTATAGATATGATGACTATGGTGAGGCTTTAGGGACTGCTGATATCTACTAGGGCTTTAGAGAGAGAAAAAATTTTGAAAAAAGAAGATATTTTACACGTCACGTGTCTGACAAGGGTGTGTAGGGCCAATTTACAGCAGGGGCTTAATATATTTTTGATGAAAATTGCTGCAGTGTGGCACACAGATTAAAGAGAAAACAGCTATTTTGTAATGACAGCAGTAGATTCTGAAATGAAGCCCAGCTGGTACAAAGATCCTGCATGGATTTCAAGAAACACTACCCTCTTCCCAGGCTTCATTGGAAGGTTAGATGCCTTCTGAGAGTTTTCCGTGGGTGTAAACCCTGTGGCTCCACCCTCTAAAGGAATGGAATCATCTAGTTGGACGATTGGGTTGAAAAACCAATCAATCAACCAACCAACCAACCAACCAACCAACCAACCAACCAACCAACGTGGATTTGGAGAGACCATGGCTTACAGCTCATGGTTTATTTAGGGTTTAGCGTACCCCTCCAGAGCCTACTGCAAACACTTAATGTTATACAGTGGGCTATAAAACAGAGGCTAGTTCTCTGCCTCTACACCAGCAATTGCAAAAAAGGCTACTATATATGCTTTTAAATGAGAAAGAGGCCAGGTGCGGTGTCTCACGCCTATAATCCCAACACTTTTGGAGGCCTGATCTGAAGGATCACTTGAGGCCAGGAATTTGAGATCAACCTGGATAACACAGCCAGATTCTGTCTCTACAAAAACAAAAATTAGCTAGGTGTGATGGTGTGTGTCCGTAGTCCCAGTTACTCAGGAGGCTGAGGTGGGAGGATCATTTGAGTCCAGGAGGTCAAGACTGCAGTGAGCTGTGACCACATTACTGCACTCTAGCCTGGAGATGGAGAGAGAGAAAGAGAGAGAGAGAGAGAGAGAGAGAGAGAGAGAGAGAGAGAGAGAGAGAGAGAGAGACAGAAAGAGACAGCGAGAGAGGGGGAGGAAATTTACCAAAGTCAAGCAGAAGAATGGATGAACGGAGAACGGACGGGTGGACGAATGGATGGACAGATGGTGACTACAACAAGGACCTAGAAGTTAGGTTTTCCAGATCTTATTTTGTACCTAAGCACTGGACTTGGACCCAGAAAGCCTTAGGTAGGTTATTTGATTTCCCTTAAACTCAATTTCCTCATCTGTGAAATGGGGCTGATAATTCATAGAACGATTGTGATGCCTTAAAGTGACCACGTCCAAGTGTCCTGCCGAGCAAGTGCTCCCTTTGGGGCCACTTACTGAGACTGCAGCCTTCAATTTGTGCTTAGAATTAAAGAAAATATTATATATATCATGTGAAACTTAGTTTTACCGTTTCCTTTAACCTAAGTTAGCATTGTTTTAAGGTAATTTTTAAAAATGACAGATACATGCTAACATTTCACTAATTAGAACCCGGGTAAGGGGAGGTCCTGACCACAGGAGTGATGAGCATGTCAGCAGGTTCTTGCTGCAGGACATGGTGTGGGACACTGGCAGGGGGCCAGAAGTGAGGTGGGAGGTCAGAATCAGGGCCACTTACAAGCTACCCGCATCACGTGACTGAAGAGAGCAATCCCCACGTGATGCAGGACCACTGACCACATTTCTCCAACAAGTCAAGGACGTGTCATAAAAAGGAGGGTGTGTGTACCGCTCCAGATGAAGAGACTTAATCCCAACACCATATCCTTGATGGGAAGGAATGCCTCCCCCTCCCATTCAGAGCAAGGACACAGAGGAGCCAGGGCATTGCTGGCTGGTCATGAGTATGGAGGAGCTGAGTCCAGATTCAAGGTAGTTCATTTTCAGAAATATATGTTGTGTATACAAGGGTTAACTGATATTTGATTGGAACTTGTTTTAAAAACATTTCAGCAAGAGAAAAAAAAAAGAATAAGTGAAACTGAATGCCCATCTCTCCAACCCCCCCCACCCAGAAGAGACTTGAAGATGTTAACACCCAAATGCAATAGGTGGACTTTGAATCCTAACTGACCCTAGAAAACATTTCTAATGCAATGTAAACATAGATGAATGTTGTTCAGTGTGATAATAACATTGTGGTCACCTTAGAAAGTATCCATATTTTAGAATTGTACATGTGTGTGAAAAATAAAAAAGGAGTGAAAGGACCTGAGGACTTCCTTTAAAACACTTCAGGAAAGAAAAAAAAAGAAAGAAAGAAAATAAGAAAAAAAAGTAAGGAGGGATTGATCAAAGAAGCCTGGCAATTATCTTGATAATTGAATTTGGGTGGTATGTACATGGGGGTTCATTGTTATAAACTCCCAATACTTGTTTTTATGTTATTATTTCCTAATAAAATGAGAAAAAGGAAATTTTTCTGAGTCTAGGTGTCAAATATTTAAGATGAGTGGTATGAACTAGGATGAAATATAATGCTGCTGTTTTTAATAGATCAAAAATGGTTGACTATCACCGTTTAAGAGGCTGAACCAACCCAACCCCAAGATCCTCAAAGTGCCTTCCATCTCTGCCATTCTGTCTATAATCCTAGACAGAGCTAAACTGTGCAAGAAGTTCAGTGTCCAGAGTTGTTGGGTGGTACTCTCTAGGGAAGGGCAGCCTATCGCCACCTTCAACAATGGATTCTATTGTCATTGTATTGTCAAATGCCTTGAAAAGACCAAGTCAACACAAAGGCCACAGCTGCCATCTGCCTTGCGGTTAAGTTTGAGCCTAGGGTCAGTCACTGATCGTGATGTGCTTTCCTTACGTTATTTACCTGGGAATTGCTCTTATCCCTGGATCCCATTACTCACAGTCTATGAAGAAAAATAGGTCAGGGCCAGTCCCACAAAAACACTGCTTCTTCCTTGTGTAGCCAGTAGAAGCTCTCAGAGACTGACATTCTGCCAGTTTCTAAATTTAGTCAGAGCCTCACCTCTAAAATTAAACCAAATAACAAAACCACTTTTGGCATCGTACTTCAAAATAGGGAGAGTTGTCCAGTCATACAAGGATATATACACACTTCACCTATTATATTTGGTAAATTTAAAAATCCTCATCTAAGAAGTTCAGCTGTTTATCTGAACTGGGCAGATGGACGGCAGCTGAAACCCTTGGTCTGTAAGTAGTTTAGGCAGGTAGAGCAGCCTAAACTTACAGGTAAGGTTTTGAGTTTCTATCTTCAGCGTTCTTCTCTGTTCCTCGGTTAGTAAGAGCATTCCAACGTTGGCCAGCCTTACAGTAACCTCTGGTCCCCTACATTCAAAGACTGGGTGAGAACATTCAAACGCATGACCTGTATTGCTTGTGGGTGAGTTCTGCCATTTTTGTGGGTGAAGTACTACACAAAATTAAACAACCAACTTCTTCTAAAGCAAATCACTTCCATGATTTCTACTTATTTGGGATCAACAGTCCTTCAAGTGACTCTTGCAAGCAAAAATATCCCAACACTATACACCAACCTAACTTATATATAGTCTAATGTTAAAGGTACCCATTCTACTTTCTCTCTATTTTTTTTTTTCAATTGTAGAGACGAGGTTTCGCCAAGTTGCCTGGGCTGGTCTTGAACCACCAGGCTCAGGTAATCCACTGCCTCAGCCTCCTAAAGTGCTGGGATTACAGGCTGAGCCACCGAGCCCGGCCCCATTCTACTTTCAAGATTGAAGCAACCAAATTCAGAAAATAACTGGGCAAGTAGACATTGTAAGCACTGTGTGTGCATAATAAGGAAAAATAGATGGTTAATTTTCAACCCTGGTTATCTAAATTCTCTTTCTGTCCTCATAAGGCAGTACATCATCAGGTTCACGTAAGGAACGCTGCAAAGGAAGCTTTTACCTTAGAAGAAGCAGGATGAAACTAGAGCAAGGGAAGGAAGACAGGAAGGAGCGGGATGCTCATTCTTTCCTACGGTTTAATGTGATCCGCATCTTCTGTTCTGAAGACACAAAAGGCTGGACCTCTGAATCCACCAGTTTCCACCAACACCAAGTGAGTTGGACCGAGCATAGGGACAGCTGGTAAAAACTGCGGTACTTTGCAATTGTTTTCAGAGGAGAGGTCCCTGGTATACCCTGTGACTCATATTTAAGTGCACTTTAATATTTACTCTCTTAAGTTTCAGGAGAAGTCAGGGAAAGAGGAGGAAAAAGGGGAATATGAGACCACATATTTATAATATCAGAAAAAAGTTTAAATCTTCATGAAACAAAATTATACTGCAAAGGATTATATTTAAGTTTTCATAACATAAAGAATATGTAAATATATTGTTAAATCGATGTCCAACATTATTGTCATTTCAGTAAAAACAGAATCAGGCTATTTTAAAAATTATTATTATTATTTTTTTATTTTCTTTTTTTTTTTAGCAAATCCTTCCAGATTTTGAGTAGGCTATTTTTTTTTCCTGAACATAACAGCCCATACTTTAAAAAAACATGTTACATGCAACACCCAAAGAGAATATTCTTAAATGTTCCCTGGTGACTGTTGATGAGTACAGTGATTTAGGAGTAGTTAGGACAGGAAGAAAGCCATTTCTTTGTCTAGATTGTTTAATGATTACCTGTCCCATCTTCCTTAAGGAGGTAGAGAGGGCTGCACAAAAGCCTACTTGTGTGGTCTCAGCAAAGGCCAATGTATAAAGATTTTTTCATTTCAAGACACATGCTCCTGTGTATGGGGCTGTCTCTGATATCTGTGTACTTAGCAATTGATATGATGAAAAAAGGTAATACATAGCTCCTCAAGTTTCTGTTTTAAAAGTCTTGCAGATTAGAGAGAGATTTTAAAAGTGGGGGGGGGGAGAGAGAGATAGAGAGCGAGAGCGCACTGCATCTCTTCAGTTGCCACTTGGACCCCAGTGGTGAAGGAGAGCTTGCTCATCCCTGGAAGACTGACTGCACACACGAAGCAAACAAAAAGAATCAGAAAGGCCTCCAATTTGTTTTCATTTGAAAATTCGAAGTCAGCTTTAATTTTTGAAAGGCATGAGAGATAATGACTCAAAATATGGCAGGCTAGTTTTACAAACAGCCATTTGCCCAAAATGAATAATAATTTTGGATGATGAGTTGTAAACAACGCTGATTTCATTTATTTGCAACCAGCAATCCTGTTGAGGAGAGACAGGGCTGGAAAACTGTTTCAGTTTTCTGCAATGTTTTGGGCCGTTATTTGCAAAGTTGGAGGAGATCCTGGCAGAGGGAACACAAAATGACATTTTGATGCTTATAATAAGCTAGATCCAGGTAGGAAGATTTTTCAGGGATTTGGGCTGGGGCATGTTGGGCTTCAGATGCCTGGGTTGGACTGACAGATCAAGTGGGAATCTGCTTGGGTCTAGACATTACGAGGCTTCTGACGGTAGCTAAGAGCTCATTATCGGATGGGCCAGTTTCAGTGGCAAAACCCACCTGTAGCGCAGGGCTGTGACCATCTTAAGACCACTTCTTGAGAGGATATTCGGTTCCCCGACATGGCTCCCAAGGAGGACGGTCAGACAAAATATAGGACAACCAGTTACATTTGAATTTCAGATGAACAACTTATACTACCATGCACACATACTACAAAATTATTTGCTGTTCATCTGAAATTCAAATTTAACTGGGCGTCTTGTTTGTTTTCTAAATCTGGCAACCCTATTCCCAAGACAAGGATACCTCCCACAGGCAGAGGGGAGGGAAGATGTGAGCAGGGAGCATAAGACATGGGCTCAGAAACAGTGGACTTCTTTCTACCAAGATGAGGCCATCATGTCTACCCCAGCGAGGATGGCAAAACCAAGAATGGATTTCAGCCTTGAGTAGACATCCAAGGGAGTCTCAAATTGCAGACAGCAGGAACAGAGTGTGTGTGTGTATGCATGGGGGTACACGTCTGTTCATGTCTGAATCTTTGGAAATTCCAGGCAGCAACGGTGCTCCGTAACAGGAGCAGGGCGAATAACCAAGGTGGGAAAGTTGTTAAATGTGCAGAACAGATGAGAAATAGGCGCTGTCTTGCAAAGAGTTAATTCCCAAGGACCAATAGGGCAGGTTGCAGCAGGTCTAGGCTTCCCATAGGTGCTTCCCAGATGCCCAAGAGACATGGGCAGAACGGGGTCAGATGGACAGGCAGACACTGCCCGGTTCTGAATGGGGCCAAGCATGTGATTCAAGGAGTTGAGGTCTCATTATTTCTAAACACCAAGTGTTCTCTTTTGCTATAGGGTTTCAATACTAGGGATCAGATAAGCATTGAGCTACTTCCAAATTCCAGAGTCTGGTGAGGGAGAGAGCTCTGACTCTCCAGCCCCTCTGGGATCCAGGTAGAGAGCAGGTTGGAGATTCCGAAGGTACTCCATACCTGGAGACATTTGAGATGGAGCCGGTTGGTTCTTAAGTTGGCCAGAAACGCCTACTGGAAGATCTCTACAAGGAGAACTACAAGGCACTGATGAAAGAAATCAAAAAGCACACAAACAGATGGAAAAACATTCCATGCTCATGGATTAGGAGAATCAACATTGCTAAAATGACCATAGTACCCAAAGTAATCTACAGATTCAACAAAATCCCTATCAAACTTCAAGTGTCATTTTTCACAGAATCAGGAAAAGCAATCTTAAAATTCAAACGGAACCAAAAAAGAGCCA
Source organism: Carlito syrichta (assembly GCF_000164805.1). Lineage (NCBI taxonomy): Eukaryota > Metazoa > Chordata > Mammalia > Primates > Tarsiidae > Carlito > Carlito syrichta. The sequence goes on along the minus strand of NW_007247145.1, from coordinate 423,683 downwards.
GAATAGCCAAAGCTCTCCTAAGCCAAAAGAACAAAGCTGGAGGCATCACACTACCTGACTTCAGATTATACTACCAGGCTATAATAACCAAAACAGCACGGTACAAGAGTACCCACAGACATCAATGGAACACAATCCAGAAATAAACCCAAATACTTACAACTAACTGATCTTTGACAAAGATGACAAAACATACACTGGGAAAAGGACACCCTATTCAACAAGTGATGCTGGGAAAATCGTAAGATCACAGACATCTTTTATCATGCCCCTCCCCCCTGGAGTGTCCAGCTGCAGCTAGGTTCATGTCTGTTGTGTTCCTTTCTCTCTCTCTTCTGGTCCCTGTCCTTCCTACCCAGAGTTGCAAACTGTTCATTTTCCCCACCAGCAACTCCTCTCTGCCTTTTGCTATGCCTGGCTTCCTCTAGCTGCCTGACCTTTGACTGCCTGTTTTCCTCCTGCTTATTCATTCTCTGAATATGCCTGTAAATCTTCATCTGCCCCAAATATTGGAATAATAAAATGACACAGGGAATGAGCAATCCTTATTTTGTTTCTTTTTTTTTTTTTGAGTTAGAGTCTCATTCCGTAGCCCAGGCTGGACTGCAGTGGCACACACGCTCACAGACGCCCAGTGTTGACCTGCTGGGCTCTGGTGACCCTTCAGCCTCAGCCTTCCAAGTAGCCGGAACTACAGGTGCGTGCTATCATGCCCGGCTAATTTTTTGATTTATTGTAGAGAAAAGATCTCACCAAGTTGCCCTGGCAGGTCGCGAACCTGCCGGTTCAGGCAAACCACTTGCCTCGGCCTCCCAAAGTGCTGAGATTACATGCTGAGCCACCAAGCCTGGCCCTTTATTTACTTAAAAGAAAAAAAAAATTAGTCTGGGTATGGTGCCTTATGATTGTAATCTCAGCACTTGGGAGGTTGAGGTGGGAAGATTGCTTGAACCCATTAGTTTGAGACCAGCCTGGGCAACAGTGCAAGACTCATTTCTACAAAAAAGCAAAAAATTAGCTGAGCGTGGAAGGGCACGCCTGTAGTCCTTGTTACTCTGGAGGCTGAGGTGGAAGGATTGTCTGAGCCCGGGAGGTCAAGGCTGCAGTGAGCTGTGTTCGTGCCACCGTGCTCCAGCTGGGGCAACAGAGTGAGACCCTGACTCACACAAACAAAAATCAAATAGAGTACAGTTGTTTGTTATAGGAGCAGGTTCCCTGAGCCTCCCTGCACACATAGTCTTCCTTGCGACCCGTGAGAGATGAACAGAGGCAGGAGCAAGGTCAAGTTCTGGCCGTGCACACAGTTAAGGGTGGGCCTCCAGCCAGTCCCCTCCCTTCGTTTAAAAAATGAAGATAAGCCGGGCTCTGTGGCTCAGCCTGTCATCCCGTGCCTTTGGGAGGCTGAGGTGAGTGGATTGCCTGAGCCCGCGGGTTCGAGACCCACCTGGGCAGCGAGACCTCATCTCT
>NW_007247145.1:384917-422196 GCF_000164805.1 Carlito syrichta | reverse complement strand
GAAGGATCGCCGGAGCCCAGCAGGTTGAGGCTGCGGTGGCCGGGAGCGGCCACTGTGCTCCAGTCTGGGCGACAGAGTGAGACTCCAACTCAAAGAAGAAAAAAAAAAACAACCAAAAAAACAAAAACAAAAAAACCAAAAATGAAGATAATCATTCCTTCTTAACAGGACTGTTGAGAGGATTAAATACAGTGTGTATTTATGCATTAAATACAATATTTTAAAAGTGCTTGGGAAACTGAGCAGCACTTTTCAAACGTAAGGTATTATTACCCAAATGACAAAAATGTCTTATCCCTAATATTACTCTACAGCAGACAGTGTTAAATGATTATACATTATGGTGCTGAGAAATTGTGTAACTACTCCTCTTTATAAATATTACCCTCTCCAATATCCAAATTCGTGGCTCTCCCAAGGTGCTTAATAATATGAACTGTGAACTCTCCAGGAAGTTTCTGGGCCAATTTAAAAGGCAGTGCTGCCGGATATGATCAGATTTAAAAGAAATTTTAAAACAACAACCACCACAGTGTATCATAATCCTTCAAAACAAAAACAGAACCCCTATTATGAAGTTCTAAGAGCTCCGAGTTCTTTTTCTTGGGCATAGCATCATTCAGAGGATTTTGGTCAACAGGTGTTTGGGAGCGGTGTACGTTAATGACCACGTTTGCAGTGAAAACAGTGGAGAGGGCTAATTAGCATGGAGAGGCTGGCTCTGGTGGCGGGTGAGACGCCTGGTGTACACAGGGTGGCCGCTGGAAGTTACTGATGCTGCCACATGCCTCTGCCACTGTGTTTCTACAATCCCAATTCCCCCAGGGTAGGACGAAAATAATAAACTAACAGCCTGTAGTACTTAGTTTATAAAGTACCAGGGCATGGATGCACCTACAAACATCATGTCCTTATATCCTCTTTAAAACACTGTGAGATAGGTCTTCTTCCTGCAACTCAATTTCACAGAAGAGGAAGTTGAGGTCAGAATTGAAGACCTTGCCCAGGGTCACAAACTGTTGAGACCAGTGTCACATCTATATCTGGGGTCTTGGCTCCACATTCCACACGAGTTCACCACACCCTGCTCACAGGATGCAAGTACACTGGTATACGCGGATCTGATTTGCTCTCCACTTGTAGTATGCATAAAGGGATTGCAGAAAAAGCTGGGGGACCGGGACACCCCACTTCTGTGTAGTCTCTGTTCCCAAAGAGTGTGTCCCCAAGGGTGTCTTTAGTAATGTGGGCCTCCGCTTTCTCATCTGATGAACAAGTGGATAAGAAGCGCTCAGTCAGTTATTCTCCACTCTTTTTAGGGTCTTAGACAGTTGGCAACCACTGGAAATTCAGTTGTACACGCTCCCTTCAGACCAATGCACACACGAGATGCGCACACACACACACACACACACACACACACACACACACGCACAATCTCATTCAAATTTTAGGAGATGCAAGGATTCCAGTAAGCTAGATGGCTTGGGCTAGTTGATTTTTAAGGTCCGTTGATGTTCTCAATTTCTATCACACACTCTCTTTCTGCAAGCACATTAATGTACATTTGCTTCTAGTCTCATACGTATGTATAAATTTAAGTTGTAGGACACTGAACTATTCACCTGTGTAGTGGCAAAAATGTATGTTTTGGGAAATCAAAAGAAAGGTCTGACTGAGCTAAGGCCTGAATCTTGACTTAGGAGAGAAGGTGACTTCAGAAGCAGGGGATAATGTGTCTGGAACACGACTGTTTAGTAACAGCAATCTGTTTAAAAAGGAATTTACTCTGGGCATGAAGTTAACTTGTTTCTTGTTGACTTAATGACTAAGAGTGGTGTATTGTTAGGGATCGTCACTGACAGTAATGTAAGAATAGCATTGGGTATTTCTTGTGTGAGAAATAATACCTTAACATGAGTTAATGTAATCCAATTAGTTTTCAGATGGAAATTATTTAATTACTAGTGACTTCTAGCTTGTCAGGTTCTGTTGGGTTTTCTCATAGTCTAACCCCAACGTAGCTAATCAAAACTCTCCTTTTAAAAATGCCACTCTGTGATGATTTTGAAACAGAAATAATTAAACACTCACCCAAGAGTAACCTTAATAAGAAATGAATAGGAACTATATGAAGAAAAGCAGAGAATCATTTAAACAAGACTTGAGTGAATGGAGATATATTTTATATTCCTGAACAGGAAGACTGATTATTCTAGAGATTTATTATAATTGTGTCACCCCTGCTCTGTCGCCAAGGATGGAGTGCAGTGGCACAGTCATGGCTCACTGTAGCCTTGACCTCCTGGGCTCAAGCCATCATCCTTCCTCAGCTTTCCAAGTCGCTGGCATGACAGACATGGGTCGCCACACCTGGCTAACTTTTTTTTCAGTTTTTAATTTTTGTAGAGATGGGGTCTCACTGTGTTGTCCAGGCTGGTCTAAAACTCCTGGCCTCAAGAGATCCTCCTGCCTCGGCCTCCCAAAGTGCTGAGATTACAGGCATGAACCACTGCATATGGCCCATGTAGAAACTTAATAAAATGTTTTTATAATTTTCCTGGAAAAATAAACTGGGAAGAAGAGCTAAGGAAGCAAAAGAAGGGCGATGTAAGATGTCAAAATGGGCTCTAACATCATAATAATGGAAAATTGTGTAGTGGTGGAAAATTGATAGGTCAACAGAAGAGAAATTATAGTCCAGAAGAAGATTTTTTTTTCTTTTCTTTTCTTTCTTTTTTTTTTTTTTAAGTCGGGTTCTCACTCCATCACCCGGGCTGGAGTGCAGTGGTACAATCACAGCTCACTGCAGCCTCGATCTGGGCTACGGCAATCCTCTTGCTTCAGCTTCCCAAGTACCTGGGACTACAGGTGCACACCACCACGCCAAGCTAATTTTTTGATTTTTTTGTAGAGATGGGGATCTTGCTTTGTTGCCTAGGCTGGTCTCGAATTCCTAGGGCCAAGTAATCCTCCCACCTTTGTCTCCCAAAGTGTTAGGTTTACAGGTGTGAGCCATTGTGCCTGGCCAGGGGAGATTTTAGGAATCCATTATCTGTTAAAAATATGGGGAAAGGAAGGATTATTAAATAAATAGACAAGAATGGGGAGAAATCTGAAGTTAGAGCTGTACCTCACAACTACACCAAAATCCATTTTTGCAAAGCATATCATTAAATGTAAAAAAATGAACCCCCAAACACTTTAAAAGTCAATTTTATTTTTTTGAGTTGGAGTCTCACTCCACCACCCAGGCTGGAGTGCAGTGGCACACTTACATCCACCCCAGTATCGACCTGCTGGGCTCAGGCGATCTTTCCACCTCAGCCTTCCAAGTAGCTGGAACTACAGGTGTGTGCCACCATGCCCAGCTAATTTTTCAACTTTTATTGTAGAGATGAGGTCTTTCCAATTTTCCCAGGCTGGTCTCGAACCTGTGGGCTCAGGCAATCTTCTCACTTTGGCCTCCCAAAGTGCTGGATTACAGGCTTGAGCCACTGTGGTCAAAAGTCAATATTTAATAGTTTTATTATAAAGTCTTTCTAAGTATAAAATAACTAGAAGTTATAAAGGAAGAAGTTAATTGTTTTCATTACATACAAGTTTTAAAATTGCACCTAAAAACTTTTAACAATTAGACGGATGATTAAAATCTAGGATATGATATGTAAGCAACCCCTTTCCTGGGACTATACCTGGAGGAAGATAAATCGTTCTACAAAAAAGACACCTGCACACGCATGTTTATTGACGCACTATTCACAATAGCAAAAACATGGAACCAATCCTGCTGCCCATCAAAAGTAGACTGGATGGAGAAACTGTGGTATACATACACAATGGAATATTACACGTCCCTAAAGAAGGACAAAATCATGGACTTTGCAGCAAATTGGATGGAGTTGGAGACCATCATAGTTAGTGAATGGTCACAGAAACAGAGAACTGAATATCACGTGTTCTCACTCGTAAATGGGCCCTGAACATCAGACACATCAGCACGAGGGAGGGAATGGCAGTTGCCAGGCACTCCTAGGGGAGGGCTAGGGGGAGGCAGGAGGGTGGTGGGCACGTGACAACACAAAGGCTACCTGGTCCACTACCAGGGGGAGGGAGGGCCACCTAGAAGCCTAAATGTCCTTTGCATGCAGCCTACTTATGTAGTTAATCCTCACTGGCACCTCTCATCTCTGTAGTAAAATAAAATTTACAAAGTTAAAAAGTAAATGTACATCCTATTTTTAAAAACTGGCAACAGGTATGAATAGAAGACAGTTTGTGGATAAAATATACAGTTAAGCCAATAGTCCTGAACAGATGTTCAAGCTCGCTAATGACCATATAAATGCAAATTAAAATAACAAAATATATATTTTGCACTATTATGTTGGAAAAAACGTTTTTAAAGTCATGATTCCTAAAGCTGGAAAAGGTATGGTGAGAAAGCACATTCAGATGGCTGGTATAAATTGATAAAATCTTTCTGGGAAACCAATTATACAACACATGTCAAGATCCTAAAAAGTTAATAAATTCCAGCCAGCAGTTCTTCTTGTAAGCATCTACACTATAAAAACAATCAGAAATTCTGCTGAAGACCTGTTTAGAAAGATGTTCATATGCAAAAAAAGGTAAACAACTAAAATGTTCAACAATAGATGACAGATTAAATTTTAAATAATTTATGGGACAGCCATACCAGGGGTTATTGTGCAGGCATTAAAAATCATGTATTATAAATAATGTTTAATGACAAATAATCTCAATAAGTAAAAAAAGTAAGGTATAAAAACGAATGCTGTGTGATTTCATGCTGTATAAATTACACAGCCCTACACTGGTCATATATGCATAGCAAATGATAGGTGTAAATCACTTCTAAACGATACAGAGAAGTCATCTTGGATGGTAGGATTATGCATGATTTTTTTTTTTTTTTTTTGAGTTGGAGTCTCACTCTGTCGCCCAGACTGGAGTGCAGTGGCCGCTCCTGGCCACCGCAGCCTCGACCTGCTGGGCTCCGGCGATCCTTCCACCTCAGCCTTCCAAGTAGCCGAAATTACAGACATGCGCCACCACGCCTGGATGATTTTTTGATTTATTATAGAGATGAGATCTCACTGCCCAGGCAGGTCTCGAACCCGCGGGCTCAAGCAATCCACTCACCTCAGCCTCCCAAAGGTGTGGGATTACAGGCTGAGCCACTGAGCCCGGCCATGCGTGATTTTAAATACACATCTGTAATCCCAGCACTCAGGCCTAGGTGAAGATTGTGTGAGCCCAGGAGTTCAAGACCAGCCTGGGCAACATAGCAAGACTCTGTCTCTATAATAAATAAAAAATGAGCCGGGTGTGGTGTGTGCCTGTAGTCCTAGTTACTTGGGAGGCTGAGGTAAAAGGATTGCTTGAGCCCAGCAGGTTGAGGCTGCAGTAGCTGTGATCATGCCACTGTACTCCAGCTTGAGCGGCAAAGTGAGACCTCAACTCAAAAATATGTGTATAATTTTAAAAATTTCTAAAATAAACAGATTTTTTTAGGATTAAAATATCATGTAAAAAGTAATCTGTTAAAACTCACCATGATAATTTAGAGAGACCACATATACTCAGTGGCAAACTATGTAAGATGTTTCATGACCTGGTCTCCATTCCTGTTTCTGTCACCTGTTTGCTCTATAACCCTAAACAAGTCACTTATCTCTCTCTAAACTTCGTTTTCTTCTGCTTAAAAGTAGCAACTGACAAGACTTGCCAGATGGAAAGCTGCTTTGCAAACTGTAAACTGTACAACAAATATAAGCTATTATTATTAGGGTGTGTGTCTGTGTGTGTCTGAGTTTAAAACTCCAACCTAAGCCGGGCTCGGTGGCTCAGCCTGTAATCCCGTGCCTTTGGGAGGCTGAGGTGAGTGGATTGCCTGAGCCCGCGGGTTCGAGACCCGCCTGGGCAGCGAGACCTCATCTCTACAATAAATCAAAAAATCAGCCAGGCGTGGTAGCGTGTGCCTGTAATTCCGGCTACTTGGAAGGCTGAGGCGGAAGGATCGCCGGAGCCCAGCAGGCTGAGGCTGCGGTGGTCGGGAGCGGCCATTGCATTCCAGTTTGGGCAACAGAGTGAGACTCCAACTCAAAAAACAAAAAACCCAAAAAAACCCCCAAAAAACAACTCCAACCTAAATGAACCTTGCAGCTTAAAGCAAAAGTTGACTAACCCGTGTCCGAAAATCCCCGGTTCTAAATATCTTCATATCAATGTACCTGTTTCACCATATACAGGCGCCATCTTTCAGTTTACTTACATGTGCTGATTTGTTAACAACCAGCTTGGTAGCCAAGAGAGGAATGATATTGTATCTAGGGCTATGGGTGGGGGAGATAAGAGAAAGGACCAACCAGGGAGGGCCTGGGCACACACCCCACAGCATATCTCAACGGGGCACACGTGTACCCTAAGCACTCTGCGCCTCAGTGGCCGAAGTGACTTGTGGTGGAACACACCGAGTTTTACATCTAGGGTTCTCCAGGAGGAACACAGTTCTTGGCCAACGCTAGTCTGCTCTCCTTTTGAAGTCAGATCATTGATGTCAAATAAATTGGGCAATAAATAAAGAAGGGTGATTTTATTATTAGCCTGACAGCGGTGAAATGGGCTCTGGGCATATGGGTATATGGCGCGTAAATGATGCACTCTATGTTCAATATATTTTCCTATCAAACAAAACAAAATGGCCGTGCATGTTAGTAGAGCAAGTCGCATGTTCGCCGTCTGCACGGACTCACAGCCAGGGCCATGCTAGCATCGAGACTGCTCTGCCAGATCAGTTCTTTGCGCTCCCTTTCTCTTCTCGATCCAGCGTGTGGAGAGGGACCAGCCATTCATCTGTCACAGAAGCTGTGCAATTTTTCTGACTTTCCGACCTGTGTTCATAACAACAGCGAACTGTGCTTATCCATCATTCATTCATCCATCTATCCATTCATGTATTCACTCATGCATCCATTCATTCTTCAAACGGCTGTGTGTGCCGGGGGCAGCCCCCCTCAACATCTCCGGTGGCCTCAATATTTTCAATGAACATCCATCAGCGCACAAGTGAAGGGTGTATATCACCGGCCTGTGGCCAACCGCTGCAGGCACCATACCACTTCTAAGCCCTCTTATTTGATTATCACCATCTTTATTGGCCACAGAGGGGAAGAGACATTATAGCTTTGTGGCTTTTGAGAGTTCGGTCCTTAGTGAACTGCCAAGCCTCAGCAGTAGCTTCCAGATCACAGGATGGGGGATTTTTTTATGACCACATCTCAGTTCTCACCAGAAACAGCAACAAGGAGGAAGCAGGGGACTCATGAGAAAGAAGACATGGCCATGGATAAGCCTAACAGAGCCCGGTCATACCCGTTCCCTCTCCCACCTTGGGTTTTTGTTCCCTCCCACGCCTCCTGTCCCCTCTCCCAGGACCCCCATCCCAACTACGTTCAGAACAATGTAAATGGGCTCAACCTCAAAGACAAGCAAACATAAAACTGACTATTTGCGATGCTTTAAAAAATGTGGCTTTCTGAGCTTATACCAGTGTGAGCAACTCCTGTTAGTAAGCCCTGGCATGAGGGGTGTGCGTGTGGTATACACATGTGTGGGACCGGTTAGTTAGTGGTGGTGGCACCGTGTGTGTGTGTGTGTGTGTGTGTGTGTGTGTGTGTGTGTGTGTGTGTGTGTGAGAGAGAGAGAGAGAGAGAGAGAGAGAGAGAGAGAGAGAGAGAGAGAGAGAGAACAAGAATCAAGAATGTCGGCATGTGCCTCCTCTCTTGCTCTGCAGAGGCTGAGAGACTTGCCTCTCTCCAAGCAATTACTACAAATGATTTATGTGACCAGTCAAAAGGGCCTGCCAGGGTTCTTATTTCATCTCCAGAAAAAGGAACTCTGCTGGAATGTTATCAGGGAGCTCGGGATTAAACTGACAGCTGCCTTTTGTTTTCCCCGTGAAAGAGCTTCTCCTCTGGACTGTGGCATTTGGTTTCCACACAGAGAGCCAGAACTCAGGGCAGGCAAAGACCAGCTAGGAAAGGGCCAGAGGGAGGAGAAACGCTTTTCCAGTGGGGAAAGAGAGGCTTCTTTCTTTCTTCCCGTTCTGTATTTATCTTGAGGGGATGTGTCCTCAGCTGCTGATTTTAGGAGGCAGCTTGGCTCAGGCGGGATTGGAATATTATTTCTTTCTTTCACTGTACAGAAACAACCACACCAAACCCCTACCCTCTGTTCCCCATATTCATTTTGCTAGACAGAGGAAAACAAAGGTCCCTTCCAAGGTTGTTAAGATGTGACCCCAGTCCCCGCCCTCACACACGTCAGTCACAGGGCACGGGGTAGGACGCAAGCCAGGATGTGAAACACTCCAGGAAAACTCTGCAAACATGAAAACACGACAGTCATATGTATTCTCACCCTCTGACACCCAAACTCTAATAGACCCCTGCCGTTTTCATAAACCCTCAGTGGTAAGCTTGGCTGGCCACAACCCTCCCCTTGCCTTCCCAATTCAACCTGGTTTGCTGTGTGAAAAGCAAAAGGCTGGTCACGTGTTGGGGCTGACTAAGGGAAAGCACATTCACATGTGGGCGTGTGTGTGTGCGTGTGCGCGCGCGCACACACACATGCAATGATGTTCCAGTGACTGCATAATAAAGCTCTGGTGAAAAATAACAGTAAATACAAATTAAGGACCCTCTCAAGGGATCAAGGGAAGAGTGGAGTAAAAAAGAGGCTGGTGGGTGGGACGGCTATAAAGGAAGACATGGACTGTAAAATCATCTTTAGAATCTTTTTACCCAGGACCTGACATTCAGGCATCTTAGCCAAAAACACATTTTTTTTTGACTTCTGACTTCCAAATTTCACTTCTACTAATGCTTTGCCTGGGAGTGTCGTGTAACGCTCAAACCAAAATTATTTTGATGAAGTCATGTATATCTGTACAGGTCTTCACAGGGTAGGCTGATAGTGTGATGTGTTCAGAAATCAGGATCTGGGAGGGGTCCCAAAAAGATCCCAGAGAAGGGATCCTGAGAGGAGAACTCACATCTACAGAGGGCATATTACGTGTCAGGTATGCATCTCCTCAACACTTTCTCCTGTATTCCTCACCGCACCTCCATGAGGTGGGTATTTTTATCCTTCCTGTTCTGGTAAGGTTATGAATATCACGTGAAATTAAATAATTTGTTGCATAGTATGGCAGATGCCATTGGCTGCCTAGCTGACACTCCTTTTCTGTTTTTCATTACAATCTTGGTTGTCCTTCCCACCTCCCTTGCAGCTAGGGATGGCTGTGTCACATCGCTCTGGCCAATGAGGTGTCTGTAGAAGCCTGCTGGGGATTTGTAATTGGCCCGACCCTTCTTCTGTTGCTTTCTTCTTTTTCCTCTGACGTGGAGTGCAGATGTAGGGCCAGTAGTGAAGACTCTATCTTGTGACCTTGAGAAAAGAAGCCTGAGGATAAAAGTCACGGATTGGAGTAGGAATTCAGAAGGAGATGGGAAATGTCTGACATCGTGGACCAGGTACATTTCCTCTTATCTGCCTATCACTGGCTTCTTATTACATGAGTAAAATGGAACATCTTTTTAGCATGGGGTGGTGGCTTGTGCCTATAATTCCAGCTACTTGGGAGGGTGAAACAGAAGGCTCGTTTGAGGCCAGGAGTTTGAGACCAGCCTGGGAAAAATAGTGAGATGCCCCTAACTCTAAAAAAAAAAATTAAAAAATTATTCGGGCACAGTGGTGTGTACCTGTAGTCCCAGCTACTCGGGAGGCTGAGGTGGGAGGATTGCTTGAACTCAGGAGTTTGAAGCTGTAGTGAGTGATGAGCTCACCACTGTACTCCAGCTTGCATGAGCAACAGAGCAAGACCCCGTTTCTAAACAAACAAACAAAAAACCCAAAACTTTTTCATTAAGCCGCTGTACAAATGTAATGTGAACTGATACCCTACTAAGGGGCGGTATTCAGACCTCAATCTAATTGACCTAAAGGTCTCCATGGTACTATGATACCGTCCTGTGTTTTGGGAGTGCCAATAGTCTAGAAATACCATGGACAAGGGGATGAGTGTGAGCCGATCTCTTCAGGGCATCCTGAGACTCATAGCTTGGGTAGTTCCAGCAACTTGGGCTGTTCTGGAGTTTGGACCTGGATCAAAGTCCAAAATCCATGGAATTGCTTGGTTCTGTGAATCTTAGACTACTTACTGGTGAACCAGGGAAATCTGATTTCTGTATCTTGGGGACAGCTGAAGAGTCACCCTTTCTTAAGGATATTTTGATGCATCCCCAAGTGGAAATGTCCTCAAGAATGAAGACCTTGCTAAGTAACCCAGACAATTTTATTTGCTGCACCTAAGACACAGAGTATTCCTTAGGACTAAAGGACTAAAGGGTCAATTCATAATTGCATTTAAATGCGGCAGACTGAATAATGTTTATCTTTATTTCTCTTCTACTGTACCACTTGCATTCCACAAAATGGACAAAAGAGAACGTTTTCTGAAAAGCAGCACTAATACTCTACACTGAGTGGATAGGAAAGGAGACAAAAGCATATGTGAGATGTCAACATAATGTTAGGCACTAGAAAGTGGATGAATTACACAGTAACTCACTGAGCAGAGTAGGAAGAGCTGAAATCTAAACTTTCAATGGAGAAAAGCCAAGGAGCAGTTAGCCAGTGTATGTCAAGAGGCTCAGGAATTGGGGGCACCAGGTGCCTCTGATAATGGGGGCTGCATATGGTCCTAAATACCAGGATGATTGGTTGAAATTCGATATAAGAAGCATTGGATGCTGAGACCCTTCTCCCTCATCCTGTGCATAACACGCAGGGCCAAGCAAGTCTTCCTCCTCCATCCTGAAGGGTGGGTGGGTGGTTTACTCTATGAAAAAATGGAAACTGAGAGATCTGGGGCAGGGATACAAAGCACAGTTGAAAGTGGGGGTGCTGTGTTGGAATTGGCGATTAAGTGGAAATCTACAACTCAAGGGTGGGATAACCTTCTGTCACTTCTATCTACCTTTCTACCACTTGGCTTCAAGAATGCTGGCAGCTAGTCTTATAACTTCCAGAAGACTGGTAGGCTCCTCTCTAGGGAAATTAACTAACAGATACTGGATTCCCCATGGCTGGATTCCAGGCCAGTCATCACCACTTGAGAGTCTTCACATATAAACACAGGGCTCCCATCAACTGATCAATGGATATGAAAATGTGGTGTGCGTGCGCGCGCGCACACACACACACACACACACACACACACTCCCCCCGCCACATGATACGTATATATCATGGAATACTATTCAGTCTTAAGCCGAATAATCTAGTGTTTCTTACATACAGACAAATGCAATCTGAACTGATACCCTACTAAGGAGCAGGGTTAACATTTGGACCTCAATCTAATCTGTCTAAAGGTTTCTGTGGTACTATGGTACCATCTTGTGTTTGGGGAATCCCAAGAGCCTAGAAAAGTCATGGACAAGGGGATGAACATGGGTTGATCTCTTCAGGTCATACTGAGACTCATAGCTTGGGTAGTTCCAGATTTCATTCCAGAACGAAATCACGTCTTTTGCAGCAACCTGGATGGAATTGGAGAACATCATCCTAAATAAACTACCACAGAAACAGAAAACCAAACACTGCACGTTTTCACTTATAAGTGAGAGCTAAACTAAGGATCCGAAAAGGCATAGCGAATGACATAATGGACACTGGAGACTCAGAAGGGGAGAAGGAAAGGGTAGAGGGAAGAAATATCGCCTAATGGCACAATGTGCACATGTGGAGTGGTGGGTACACTTAAAGCTCTGACGTCTTTGCTACTACACAGTGCATCCATGCAACCAAAAACTATTTGATCCCCCTGTTAGATACAGAAGCTCTTCCGTTGCCTTCATTGTCTCTGTTTTCTCTTCCATTTATTTATACTCTGCATTTTGTGTCAGAGGTCTTCCTCAAATGTGTGGTGATTCTAGCCTATATATACATCATTAAGAGTAAAGTATTAGGTAACCCCTTTGGGTCCCCTCCCACTGTGGGAGCTTTTCTGTCCTCTCAATAAATCCTGCTAAAAAAAAAAAGAGTAAGGTATTAACAATTTAACTTGGAGACCTATGATTTTTTTAAACTTTTTTTTTCTTTTTATTTCGGTGATTTCAGTGAGAAAATTAAAACAAAACTTTTATAAATTAAAAATACAGTGACAGGAATCATATCAATTAAAGGATGGGACGATAAGGTTAAAGAAATCTTTCAAAAATAGAACAAAAGTAAAACAATGAAAAATAGAAATGAAAACAGGGATTCAATACCAAAAGGTCTAACACCCAAATAATAGGAGTTCGGGAAAGAGAGAAGAGAGAATAGAATAGAAGACAGCATAAAATTATGACTAAAATCATACAAGAGAGTTTTCCAGAACAGAAGGACACGAGCGTTCAGATAGAAAGGTCTAAAAAATTTCCTGAACAATGGATGCAGAAAAGGGCCACACCAGGGTACATCACTGTGAAACTTCAGAAAGCTAAGAACAAAGAAGAGAACTGAAAAGTTTCCAAAGGGTGGGAATTAGAATGGCAGTGGACTTCTTGACAGCAACCTTGGGAGCCAGAAGAAAATGTGTGAAGTGGTGCTTCAAAACTCCTTCTGAAAGTTACAGCCTAGAATTCCATGTCCAATCAGATGTGAGAGAAGAATATTTTCATCCAAGCACGACCTAAACATTTTACTCCTCATGTACTTTTGGCTGTGGTGTGAGTTCAAAGACAAACAAGTGGAAAGTGCCCAGGGAGAAATCAATGTGCGCGCGCGCGCGCACACACACACACACACACACACACACACACACACACACACACACACTGGTGGTTTCACCACAAGTTGTGATAGCGGAGGTGAGAGGATTGCCCGAGAAACAAGAGACCTGCCCTCCAAAACATAATTCAGAGATGGGTGCGGTGGCTCATGCCTGTAATCTCAGCACTTGGAAGGTGGAGGTGAGAGGAATGTTAGAGCCCAGGGGTTAAAGACCAGACTGGGCAACTTGGCTAGACCTCATCTTGACAATAAATAAAAGAACTAGCCAGGTGTGATGGTGCTTGCCTGTGGTTCCCTACTTGGAAGACTGAGGCAGAAGGATTGCCAGGGCCCACCAGGTCGAGGGTGAGGTGGCCATGAGTGTGCCATTGCACTCCAGCTTGGGTGACAGTGAGTCTCCAACTCAAAAAAAAAAAAAAAAAATCGATGCATATGCGCGCGCACACACACACACACACACACACACACACAGAGTGATGATTTCACCAAAAGTTGTGATATACCAATAACTAGGAAGCTGTAACAAGAGGAAGCATGTCTGAGATGGAGAACTGTAGGTGAGTAAATCTCTCTTTTCCATGGTAGGGAGTCAACAGATAATACTTAACACATAACAATCAAGAGATAACTAGAGAAACACGTTATTTAGAAACACAGAGGTTTATACTAGAAGAAGCAGCTAAAATGATTGAAAGCTTTGTGGAGCAGAAATAAGGACAGTGATGGATGCTTTCTGTCCTATAAGCCTTACAGAACTCTGTGACCTCTCAAATGATGTAACTGTGTCACATGGATAAAGATATTGATTAAAAAACAATCAAAGAGCCAACGAGTGACCCCGAACCCCTCACTGGGATGAAGGTAGCTGGGTGGGTTTAATTCCTTCTGGCTTTAGAAGCTACCCTGAGAGGGTTTCCTGTCATGGGGAGAAATTTCAATACTCCTTCCATTGTTTCCACCACTTGATGCCCAAGGCTCTCTGAGTCTTGATTTGTGGCTGTTGTGCAGATATGACCCAGTTGCAACACACTGTGTGGTTCAGATCATTTTTGGCACAGCTCCGATACTGAAAGGTGGGTGCAACCTCCCACCCCCAAGATTTGGCAAGCTGTGCCGATAATGGCATTTCTGGAGTTCACAGAGAGGCTGGGAGTTTTTTGGGGACTGTCTGAACTGCTGCATCTGAGCTCTGTGACTCTCCCTTTGGACTTTTGCCAAAATAGTCCAGCAACTGACCTTCCTTCCCATGTCCAGGAAAGAGGGTGGGTCTGGAAGTGATGGAAGAAGACAAAGGGAAACATCTAGAGAGTTTTATGTGCCACTTCCATGGCTGTCCTACAGATATGGAAGAATATCATTAAGGATTAGAGTCTAACAAGGCGGCATTAGATAAGCCAAGGGAGAAATCACTCTATGTAGAATATAATTATCTGGAGAAGAGAAGTAAGTGCACTTGGATTTAGATCATGTGGGAGCCCAAACCTAATTTTGATGAAATGAGACTAAAATTCTGGCTATGTGGAAGGCAGGCTAGGAAGCTAGAAAGTTCTATTTATGAATGAAGAACAGACAGATCTGTTCTGTCACTTGGTGTCCATATAGTATCTATAAAATGGATGGTTTGTAAATTAAGAAATAAGGGAAGGTGAGATCCTGAGGTGTACTGTGCTTATTAAAAATAAACTCTTCTAGCCGGGCTCAGTGGCTCAGACTGTAATCCTGCGCCTTTGGGAGGCTGAGGTGAGTGGATTGCCTGAGCCCGCGGGCTCGAGACCCGCCTGGGCAGCGAGACCTCATTTCTACAATAAATCAAAAAATCAGCCGGGCGTGGTAGTGCATGCCTGTAATTCCAGCTACTTGGAAGGCTTAGGCGGAAGGATCGCCAGAGCCCAGCAGGTCGAGGCTGCGGTGGCCGGCAGCGGCCACTGCACTCCAGTCTGGGTGACAGAGTGAGACTCCAACTAAAAAAAAAAAAATAATAATAATAAATAAATAAATAATTCTTCTAAGGATTGAAGCATTTCTCTAAAAAAAAGGTACCTATGGCCTGTTGAATAATAATGGCCAACATTCAACGAGAGCTTATTATGAGCTAGACACTGTTTAAAGTGCTTTATAAATATAGCTTATTTAATCTTCAAAACCATTTAATGAGCTATGTACTATGAAGTGTGTATGAGAGGTAAAATCTCCATTTCATAAAAGATGCAAAAATTTAAGTAACTGGCCCAAGATTGCAGGTAATAAGTAGCAGAGCAGAATTCAAATCTAGGCTCCAAAACCCTAAGCTCTGTCTCTGTAAATTATAAAATGAATATAATTATCAGCCTGCAGAGGCTTAGGCAGAAAAAGATATTTTGCACTAATGATGCATTTTTTTTTTCCGAGTCAAAGCTTTACTCTGTTGCCTAGGATGGAGTATAGTGGCATGCTCACAGCCACCCCAGCATCGACTTGGGGGGCTCAGGCGATGCTTCCACCTCAGTCTTCCAAGTAGCCAGAACTATAGGCGCACGCTTCCATGCCCGGCTAATTTTTTTTGATATATTTTAGAGACGAGGTCTCACCAAGTTCCCCAGGCTGTTCTCAGACCCATGGGCTCAGGCAATCCCCTCAACTTGGCCTCCCAAAATGCTGGGATTACAGGCTTGAGCCACCGCGCCCGGCCTAGTGGTGTGCTTTAAAAGTCACACTATTATACTGTGCTTGGTATATGCTTTCTCTAGACTCTGGCTCAGGATTCCAGAATTTAACCAAGATAAAGTTAAAAGTCTGAGTTCACAACTGAAGTTTCCTCTGAAGATGAGTTTCAGACACCAGATCTGGCTCCCATCTCAGACCTCGGGAGGTAAACAGCAGCTTGAGTGGTGTCACGGCAACAATAAAGATGACAATGACACAATAAATAATAGTTCTAACGCTTGAACCCTTGTGCCACTAGGAAAAGAGAAAAAAGAAAGAAAACACCCGTCGCACCGAAGGGTAGAAACATCACATCTGTGCATAGATTCACCCCAGCTCCAATATCATTCTTTTAAGACTGCCTGGCTCTGAGACCTAGCAGTGGTGAGTCAGATGGGAGGCAAGAGAGAGGGGAGCAAAGATAAAAATAGAGATGTTGATTGCATTGTTGCTAATTCAGTTTAGCTCAAACAGCACCAGCCTGGTGAGTCAACAGCAGTGACAAGAAGACACAAAAAAGAAAGACGCATGGAACTCCGCGGGGCTGGGCACGGCCATGCAGACAGCCACATCAGTAACTTCATGCCAAAAAAACGAGACCCACAGCATTGAGGCTGTGGCGTGAGTTCAAAAACAAACAAGTGGAAAGTGCCCGGGGATAAAATGGGCTCAGATCGATGTGCAGCAGTGCCGCTGACCCTCTGGTAAAAAGCAGCCTTTTGTGAGAATCCCCTGATTGTGGGGGATGGGGCCCCGAGAGCTGAGAGGCCAACTTACACCATTCAAAAGGGGTATTGTTTTCTCTGGGGCATAAGGCTTACGGTGATTCCAGACATGTTGCCATGGCAGCGGTGGGGCGGGAGGGAGGGAGGGAAGAACAGATGGGGGTCACCGAGGTCCTCATTCTCATGCACGGGCCCCCATGGCGGCCCCTTTCTCTTCGAGGGGTCTGGGGTCCTGCTGGTTCATCTTTCATGGCTCCACTGGTGTCAATCCAATTCAATTTCAGAGTCTTCCTGTGGGCCTACTAAGCTCAGGCCCTGTGCTTCTAATTGATGTGAGCGTCTCTTCGCACACCCAACCTCTGCTTGGTTGTAAAAAGCTGAAATGGGGAAAAAGACCTAGTTTCCACACTCCTCGGTTTAGCTTTCCCTATTTCCAAACTGCATGCTATGCAGGTTAACGATAGAAAGCCCCACGTGGGGAAAATAATGAATGAACGGGTATGAATTTGCCAGTCATCCTTCAATACTAATCTTACATTACAATTAGAATGAGATAGTCCTTCAGTTCCTTTAGCGTTACTGGGATGGTCTTCCGTCTTCTCACTTCTTGCCTGTGTATAACGCTGCAAACCCTTCTGAAAGATCCCTCCGCCATGAAGTTACCCTGACTACCTTCAATGGTGATCCAACACCGCTAGCTTGGAATTCAAGATCTGCCGTAGCGAAGTGGGTCCTCTTCCCACCTACTCATCTTCCTCTTCTGTCGTTCAAATGCCTCTATGTTCTTGGGAGGGCATAATAGGTAGACTGGATGGGTGAATGGATGAAAAAACAGGCAAGCAAACATGAAAATACCCCTTTCCATCTCCAACCTTCGGCTCACATGGTCACCATATCTCCCCCGAGGGAATAATTTTTTTCCTTGACTTTCATTCCTGCAATTTCTTTTTTTTTTTTTTTGAGTTGGAGTCTCACTCCATCACTCAGGCTGGAATGCAGTGGCATGCTCACAGCCACCCCCGTGTTGGCCTGCTGGGCTCTAGCGATCCTTCTGCCTCAGCCTTCCAAGTAGCCAGGACTACAAGTGCACGTTACCATGCCTGGCTAATTTTTTGATTTGTTGTAGAGACGAGGTCTCACCATGTTGCCCAGGCTGGTCTCGAACCCGCAGGCTCAGGCAATCCTCTCGCCTTGGCCTCCCAAAGTGCTGGGATTACAGGCTTGAGTCACTGTGCCGGACCATTCCTACAACTTCTACCAAGATCTAGTTTATATCTCAAAGGAACTTCAAAATCGAAATCAGTACGAACCTCAGAATCAGTATGACCCAAATGACATGCACCTTCATCCCAGTGGCTGGAACCCCCACTGTCAAGCTGGTGTCACAAGCTGGAAACCTAGGTTCTATGACCCTTTCCAAATACCATCAAGCCCTTTCACTGTCAGCTCCATTTACTTGCCTTGTCTCCATAACCCATTGGTCCGTTCTTTTGGTCTTCCAATCAGAGGACTTAAGTCACCTTCAAGTAAATCACCCATGTCCATTCCCCTCCATTAGTTTTCCATGCTGTGGTCAGAGGGAAGGTTATAAAATGCAAACACAAGAGGGGACCCCAAAGCCTTGGAATTTATTTATAAAAATTGTGTGTTTATTCTTACATATTTAAACTTCAGTCGCCTTCAGAGTATTCTCTGTTTGATGCATACACCTATCGAGACGCTTCTTCCCACTGCTCAAAACAGTTTTTGAACTCATCAGTTGGATGCCTTTTAGGGTTTCTGCCTTTTTTTTTTTTTTTTTTAATCTCTTCCACGTGGGCAAAATGCTTCCCTTTTTTCATCCAGGGAAACAAAAAAATGTTGTTCTGGGTGAGACTGGGTGAATAAGGAAGGTAGAGTATGGGGGCTATGCTGTTTTTTGTCAAAAACTGTTGAACACTAAGCGCAGTGTGGGCAGGTGTGTTCATAAATCACCCATCATGAAATGGGCAAACATGTTGAAAGAATATTAAAAAAAATTCACTGAAGTTGAATGCAGTCTCTCACAACAACACAAGCTGGTACTCTGATGCTGATGGGTTCCTAGAACATTCACCCAGTGGGAGAAACCTGTACGACTATAAGGGATCCGCACTCTAAAAGATAATTCTGGTTTTTCTTGGGTCCCCCTTGCATGATCCTATCACACTTGTGCTTAAAATTCTTCAGTGGCTTCCCATGGCTCTCTGGACAGCAGGTAGAACCATTGCCATGGTCCAGCACATCCCCCATCCATGCCCCACCCCATTGCCCTCTGGCTCTCCATAGGCCTCCCGGTAGCTCTGTCTGTGAGCTGTGTTCCTTCCAACCTTGAGGCCTCACCATACTGTTTTTTTTTTTTAAACTCGAAATGTTATCAGTAGATTTCTTTTTTCTTTATTTCCCTCCATTTTAATTTTGGATTCAAGGGATACACATGCATGTTTGTAACGTGGACCTATTGTGTAATGGCAGGGATTGGGTCTCAGGTGGCCCATTCTACAGATAGTGAACATGGTACTGCATAGGTAATTTCTGAAGCCTAGGTCTGCTCCCCATCTCCCCCTTATCGGTGTCCCCAGTGTCTATTATCTCTGCCTCTGTGGTCATTTAGCTCCTGCAAGTAAGTGAGAACATGCAGTGTTTGGTTTTCTGTTTCTGAATCAGTTCACTTAGAAAAATGGACTCCAGCTCTAAGCATTTTGTTGCAAAGGACATAACTTCATTCTTTTTTACAGCTGCGTAAGTATTCCATGGTGTAAGGGAAGGTCCATCAGGGAAATCTTGGATAAAGAAGATACCACATTTTCTTTATCCAGTCAATTGTTGGTGGGCCCTTAGGTTGGTTCCATAACTTTGCAATTGTGACTAGTGCAGTGATGAACATCCTAGTAGTGGAATTGCTGGGTCAAATGGCAATTCCATTTTTAGTTCTTTGAGAAATCTCCATACTGTTTTCCATAGAGAATGAACTAATTTACAATCCACTGAATGAGTGTTCACTTTTCTCCGCAACTGCACCACCATTTGTCGTTCTTTGACTTTCTAGTAATAGCCATTCTGACGCGGGTGTGATGATATCTCACTATGGTTTTAATTTGCATTTCTTGGATGATTAGTGGTGCTGAGCATTTTTCCATATATTTATAGGTCGTGTGCCTCACTACTCTATTTCTTTTAGCTGGAACACCCTGCCTCAGAACCCTTCCCAGTCCCCCTCATCTACTGATCTAGTGGTTTTCAAACTTCAGATTCCATCACAATTACCTGGAGGGCTTGTTAAACCCCACAATGCTGGATGCCCCACCTGGGAATTTCTGGTTTAATAGTTCTGAGTGGGACCTGATCACCTGCAATTCTAACAAGCCCCCTGGTGATGCTGATATGTTGATATTGCTGGTCCTGGAACCTACTTTGAGAATTGCTGTCCTGGTTCCCTCCTACCGGTTTTCAGGATCTCTGAGAAGACTTCCCTGATGGACCCTTCCCTTATCATAATTTTTACATGTTCATAGCTGCCTAGAGATTTCATTCACAGCATCTGCCGTTATCATGGGCTGTCATTGTGCACTTATGTGACTATTTCAGTAATGTCTGTCTCTGTGGTTAAACTGTGCGTGAGGTTAGGGACCATCTTAGTTTTCTATCCCCAGTGTTTTCTAAATACCTGGTACATAGTATGTGCTTATAAATATTTGCCAAAGCAGGACTAATCTCTTCCATGAAGTTTTCTCTGGCTAATTGGGGTCATGTCCTCGTTTCTTCCTATGCGTGATTATTTTACTTAGAAGAAGTCCATCCCTGTTAACAGTTGATACATTATGGTCGAACGCAGTGGCTCAAGTCTAATCCCAGCACTTTGGGAGGCCAAAGTGAGAGGATTGCCTGAGCCCACGGGTTCAAGACCAGTCTGGGCAACTTGGTGAGACCTCATCACTACAATAAATCAAAAAATTAGCCGGGCATGGTAGCGCATGCCTGTAGTTGCGGCTACTTGGAAGGCTGAGGCGGAAGGATCGCCTAAGCCCAGCAGGTTGACGCTGGGGTGGCTGTGAGTGTGCGAATGCATTCCAGCCTGGGTGATGGAGTGAGACTTGAACTCAAAAAAAAAAAAAGAGTTGATACATTTTAGAGGTTCCCTAGAATAGGAAAACCATCAAGCACTGTTGAATATCAATGAGGATTGGAGAACATTTGTCAGAGCCAAATAAATTGTTATAAAAGATATTACTGGGATGATCAGATGGGGCATTAAATGGAGAGAACTGCAGTGCCTAGAATGTGGCAAATACTAAAAAATGGTGGCTATTATTATGTATTGGCACTGCAGTAGCCTTCACGATCTGGGTCTTTTTGGACCACTCTAATTCAAATATTTCATCCCACAGTCACATTTCTTGACAGATTTTATCTTAAAAATATGATCTGCATCAAACATCTTAACACTAATACAGGATATTGTACTTGACTGAATGTAACCAACATTTATTAAGCACCTAGTGTATGAAGTCATCTGGCTTGGCATCAGAGGTATTCACAGATTAGTCACAGTCTGATAAGGGACAGAAACAATCCGAGAAGCGACTAGCAGAAGTATAAGGCAAAACAAAACCAACATCACATGAAGGCATATATAGAAACCTATAGGTATGTCAGAAAGGATGCATAATTTCTGATGGAGGTCGCATTTGATTGGGCCTGGAGGGTAGACAATGAGCTTGATAAGCAAAGAAAACAAGCAGAGTGTTTCAGCCCAGTCCAGGAAGAGGGATTTAATGGGCTGACACTCTGACTCCCTGTAGTGTGTGGCTCACTCAGGGAAAAGAGAAAAAACAGGAAGAACAGTGTGCCTGTAGTGAAGAGAGACATAGTGAGAGGGTGAGGAAGCAGGAATGCTACTTGGAGTTCAATTATGGACCATTTTGAATGCAATGCTAAGAGGTTGGTAGTTTGTTCTGTAGAGAGCATGCTTTCAACCGTATCCCCTCTATGAAGCTGCCTCAGTATCTTACTTTTTCTCAGGTTTGGCATAAGAAAGACAGGTGTGATGTCCACAATCATTTGATGGGCCAGGTTCAAAAGGCTGGCCTTCAGTTTGCTTTTTACTTCTTGGGGGGGTATTTTCTGACAACTATCCTGCCACCAGGAAGGTGTTCACAAGTAGTTATGACTTCATTTTCTAACATCGAAATGTTCTCGGAGGTATGAATATGAAAGCAAAATCAACACAAATACCTAGGTATAATTAGGCAGCTTTCCTACACAGACTTGACTCAGATTTCTCACCAATCTAATCCTCCCCAGGTTTGAAGAGTTTCTTTAACTGCCTCAGTGTTGCCGTGTTGTACTTTAAGTCAAAAGTCCATCCGGGACACACATGGTCCTCGGTCATGGCTGCTTTCCCACATGTCGAAGAACACATTCATCTTTTTCTGCTCTGATTCTTGTAGTCTTAAGATAGTATTTTGATGACTCAGGTTTTCTCATTCAGTCAATGGTGCTGTGCTCAGCACTCCAATGTCCTAACTCTCTTCCCATCTCTCACCCCAAGTACAAAAAAGAAATTAAGTCCTTTATCCAAACTACGGCCATAAGAGAAGACAGCAGGTGTGAGGCATGCCTCCGTGTCAGCAGTACAAATCCCCGATGTGCCCTTTTTCTGATCAGGTAAGAGTTTGTCAGCCAATTGGCCAACGTGTGACAATGGTTTGGCAACAAAGCAACGGTTATACAAATGACATAGACACTTCTGCTGTTCTTTGAAAGAGATTGCTTTTAAAGAAGCATGAAGTTACAAATACATCAGCTTATATGAGAATATAACTTCTGGCTAAGTGTGTTTTAAGGTAAAGAAGAAAATGAGAGCTGGGCTCGGTGGCTCAGCCTGTTATTTCAGCACTTTGGGAGGCCGAGGTGAGAGGAATGCTTGAGCCAGGGGGTTCGAGACCAGCCTGGGCAACTTGGTGAGACCTCATCTCTACAATAAATCACACACACACACACACACACACACACACACACACTAGCCAGGTGTGGTGGCATGCATATGTAGTTCCAGCTACTTGGAAAGCTGAGGCAGAAGGATCTCCTGAGCCCAGCAGGTCGAGGCTGTGGTGGCCGTGTGCATGCCACTACACTCCAGCCTGGGTGACAAAGAACGAGACTCCTAACTCAACAGAAGACGAAGAAGAAGAAGAAAATGAAAGAGACACAATGAAGTGGTTTTAAGTTTGATACCAAGCTACCCTCACACTCATTTCTCTGAGAACCTAGGCTGAGGAGAGAAAGTGTTTTTGTCCTGTCAACATTTTCTCTAAGATATTTCTTAAAAATTTTACTCCAAGCCGGGCTCGGTGGCTCAGCCTGTAATCCCGCGCCTTTGGGAGGCTGAAGTGAGTGGATTGCCTGAGCCCGCGGGTTTGAGACCCGCCCGGGCAACTTGGTGAGACCTCATCTCTACAATAAATCACACACACACACACACACACACACTAGCCAGGTGTGGTGGCATGCATATGTAGTTCCAGCTACTTGGAAAGCTGAGGCAGAAGGATCTCCTGAGCCCAGCAGGTCGAGGCTGTGGTGGCCGTGTGCATGCCACTACACTCCAGCCTGGGTGACAAAGAACGAGACTCCTAACTCAACAGAAGACGAAGAAGAAGAAGAAAATGAAAGAGACACAATGAAGTGGTTTTAAGTTTGATACCAAGCTACCCTCACACTCATTTCTCTGAGAACCTAGGCTGAGGAGAGAAAGTGTTTTTGTCCTGTCAACATTTTCTCTAAGATATTTCTTAAAAATTTTACTCCAAGCCGGGCTCGGTGGCTCAGCCTGTAATCCCGCGCCTTTGGGAGGCTGAAGTGAGTGGATTGCCTGAGCCCGCGGGTTTGAGACCCGCCCGGGCAACTTGGTGAGACCTCATCTCTACAATAAATCACACACACACACACACACACACACTAGCCAGGTGTGGTGGCATGCATATGTAGTTCCAGCTACTTGGAAAGCTGAGGCAGAAGGATCTCCTGAGCCCAGCAGGTCGAGGCTGTGGTGGCCGTGTGCATGCCACTACACTCCAGCCTGGGTGACAAAGAACGAGACTCCTAACTCAACAGAAGACGAAGAAGAAGAAGAAAATGAAAGAGACACAATGAAGTGGTTTTAAGTTTGATACCAAGCTACCCTCACACTCATTTCTCTGAGAACCTAGGCTGAGGAGAGAAAGTGTTTTTGTCCTGTCAACATTTTCTCTAAGATATTTCTTAAAAATTTTACTCCAAGCCGGGCTCGGTGGCTCAGCCTGTAATCCCGCGCCTTTGGGAGGCTGAAGTGAGTGGATTGCCTGAGCCCGCGGGTTTGAGACCCGCCCGGGCAACTTGGTGAGACCTCATCTCTACAATAAATCAAAAATTAGCCGGGCATGGAAGCGCGTGCCTGTAGTTCCAGCTACTTGGAAGGCTGAGGCGGAAGGATCGCCAGAGCCCAGCAGGTCGAGGCCGCGGTGGCCGGGAGCGGCCACTGCACTCCAGTCTGGGCAACAGAGTGAGACTCCAACTCAAAAAAAAAAAAAAAAAAAATTTTTACTCCAGCTTTAGTTATGGGAAAAGACACTTATTCTCCATGACACTAGACCAATAATCCAACCTTACATTCTCAGTCTTTTAAAAATATTGGGATCATATGTAGTTAGATATTCTGTCTTTTTTCACTTATCTCGTGAACATTTCCCATGTTATTAAACACTTTTTTTTTTGAGTTGGAGTCTCACTCTGCTGTCCAGGCTGGAGTGCAGTGGCACGGTCACAGCCACCCCAGATCGACCTGCTGGCCTCCGGCGCTCCTTCCACCTCAGCCTTCCAAGTAGGTGGAATTACAGGCATGCGCTACCACATCCAGCTAATTTTTTGATTTATTGTAGAGATAGGGTCTTGCCAAGTTGCCCAGGCTGATCTTGAACCCGCAGGCTCAGGCAATCCTCTCACCTTGGCCTCCCAAAGTGCTGGGATGACAGGCTGAGCCATTGAGCTGGGCCATTAAACAATTTTCTGAAACACTTTAATAGCTGTGAAATATTTTTTCAGCTGACTGTACCATAATTTATTTAATTAAATTTTAACTTACTTTTGGGCAGACGGGTTTTTTTTTTTTTCAATTTTTCACCACTGTAAATTATACCTTGGTGAGCATCCTTACACACATATTTTTGAGTCCATCTCTGAGCACGCTCTTAGGATGTTTCTTTAAGTAGAATCAGGAGGTCGGGGTACAAGTACTTATGAGGACCTCTCCACACACTGCTTCATTGTTCTATGCCCATTTCTCACATGTAAAATGTTTGGTGACACAGCTTGAAAGGTCCTGGGAGAAAATCCATTGTCCAATTACTTGGAAGCAGCAACTTCTGGTATGTAAGTAAATCTCCTGTTATTATAGGGGTGGATTTTTTTCTGCCTGTATGGAGCCGATCACTGAGTATGAGTTTAAATTAGTTAGACGGACGATCTACTGTAAAAGTTGTGAAACACATGTATTAGGCCACAAACTAACTAAGCCAGCAGGGCCCCGGGGCAAGGCCTGCCTTTCTAGAAGAAAGTCGAAGAACACTCAGAAGCACAGAAGAGGCTGAGAGCAGAAGGCCTGGGTGTTGGAACCTGCCCTTTCTGAGTTCAAAGCCTGACTGTCGCACGACAGCTGGGTAATATGGACAGTATTACCACAGACAACAGCGTCCATATTCAAAAGATGTCTGAGGACGAAGTGAGATAAAATGGTTAGCACATTACCACACCGATTGTAGGCATCCGGGAAGTACTCATTTTTGAAAATGATTAATTCCATGCTCACAATTGCCTGTGGAACTTCAATATTTGGGGAGTGGAGGAAACGAGAAATAAATCATCTCTTTGGGACCAAAAGATTTTGTTTTGGGGTTTTTTTTGAGTTGGAGTCTCGCTGGGTCGCCCAGACTGGAGTGCAGCGGCTGCTCCCGGCCACCGCAGCCTCGCCCTACTGGGCTCCGGCGATCCTTCCGCCTCAGCCTTCCGAGTAGCCAGAATTACAGGCACGTGCTACCACGCCCGGCTCATTTTTGATTTATGGTAGAGATGAGGTCTCGCCACGTTGCCCAGGCGGGTCACGAACCCGCGGGCTCAGGCCATCCACTCACCTCAGCCTCCCAAAGGCGTGGATGACAGGTTGAGATTTTAAGGGTCACACGGTTTTCTTAGCTCTTTTTTTGGCCAAGTGATTGAAGGTCACCGTCATCGTCACCACTGTCGCCATCGCCTTCACCATCACTGTCCCCATCAGCATCATCACCGTCACCATCATCACCATCACCGCTATCCTTATCACCCTCATCACCATCGGCTTCGCCTTCACCATCCCTAACACCACCAGCATCATCACCACCATCATCATCGTCATCATCATTACCATCACCGTCATCATCACCATCCTCATCACCCTCATCACCATCACATCATCACCAGCATCACCATCACCATCATCATCACCTTCATCACTATCACCCTCATCATCATCGCCATCACCCTCATCACCATCGCCGTCACCATCATCATCACCATCGCCTTCACCGTCACCCTCCCTCTCACCATCATCCTCACCTTCAACTTCACC
The DNA here is from genome assembly GCF_000164805.1 of Carlito syrichta. Lineage (NCBI taxonomy): Eukaryota > Metazoa > Chordata > Mammalia > Primates > Tarsiidae > Carlito > Carlito syrichta. Next base: position 396,264 of record NW_007247145.1, on the reverse strand, counting down.
ATCATCACCAATACCGTCATCATCACCATCGCCTTCACCGTCACCCTCCCTCTCACCACCATCATCCTCACCTTCAACTTCACCATCATCACCATCGCCTTCACCGTCACCCTCCCTCTCACCGCCAGCATCCTCACCTTCAACTTCACCATCATCACCATCGCCTTCACCGTCACCCTCCCTCTCACCGCCAGCATCATCACCATCATCCTCACCTTCACCTTCACCATCATCCGCATCACTGTCACCCACACCCTCATCACCAGCACCGTCATCACCACCCTTGTCACCCTCATCATCACCATCGCCTTCACTGTCACCATCCCTATCACCACCATCATCCTCACCTTCAACTTCACCATCACCACCATCACTGTCATCATCACCTTCATCACTATCACCCTCATCATCATCACCATCACCCTCATCACCATCGCCTTCACCGTCACCCTCCCTCTCACCGCCAGCATCACCACCATCATCCTCACCTTCACCTTCACCATCATCACCATCACACCATCACCCGCATCACTATCCCCCTCACCCTCATCACCAGCACCGTCATCACCACCCTCGTCACCCTCATCATCACCATCGCCTTCACCGTCACATCCCTCTCACCACCAGCATCATCACCATCATCCTCATCACCATCCTCATCACCATCATCCATCACCATCACATCATCACCAGCATCACGATCCCCCTCACCCTCATCACCATCACTGTCATCATCACCCTCACCACCATCGCCGTCACCATCATCATCACCATCACCCTCGTCACCCTCCCTATCACCACCATCATTGTCACCATCACAGCCATCACCCTCATCAACACCATCCCCCTCACCATCATCACCATTATCATCACCTTCATCACCACCATCCTCATCACCGTGGCAAACATGGGAGTAGGGGCCCTGGAGACTGGGGCTCGGTGACCGAGCTGCTGCCAGCTGTGCTTAGTTAGTGCTGAGTTTCTGGTGTGAGCTCAGCCATCCTGACAGCCTCACTCTGCCTCTCTGGGTGACAAGTTTGCTGGAGGAAGAACCAGGCCTCCTGCTTTTGAGTATCAGGGGTCCCCATACTGGCTCTAGACACAGGGGCGGGGCTTTTCTGATGGGGAAATGTCCTCCATACTTAAGCCCAGCGTCTGCTCCAACAGAAACGGAGTTGCCTTTGAATCTGTTCCTTCCTTTCGCTGATCACAAACAAAAAGAAAGCAGCTGCAGAAGTACATGCAGACATCAGGATTTCAGCAGGAAGGCTGGTTGTGCGGGGCAGTCCAGACTCCCTTCAGGGATCAGCCCCAGAGCTCAGACCCTAATCAGGAGGGACACCAGGACTCCCAACCTCAGTCCCAGTTAAGGAGTGGGAAAGACGAACCAAAGCTCTGTTTTGTTTTTCCACCAAATCATGCCATCATCTGGACAGTGATGCCATCACTGTGAAATCTACACTCACTCAGAATGCGTAATTAGTGTCTGCTAGGATGTAAGCTGCACGGGAGCAGTCATCTTTATCTTTTGTATCCACTGAATTTTTTTTTTTTTTTTTGAGTCACAGTCTCACTCTGTCACCCAGGCTGGGGTGCAGCAGCACTGTCATGGTTCACCACAGTCTCGACTTCCTGGGCCAGGCGATCCTTCTGCCTCAGCCTGCTATGTAGCTGGGACTGCAGTGCACCACCACATCCAGCTCATTTATAAATTTTTTTTGTAGAGGCAAGGTCTTGCTGTGTTGCCTAGGCTGGTCTCGAACTCAATCTATCTGCCCTCTTCAGCCTCCTGAGGAGCTGGGACAACAGGTATGGGCTGCTACACCGGCGAGTTAAAACAATTTTTTTTTTGTAGAGATAAAGTCTTGCTGTGTTCCCTAGGCTAGTTTCAAACTCCTAGGCTCACATGATCCTCCTGCCTTGGCCTCCCACAGTACTGGGATTACAGGTGTGAGCCATCGTACCAGGCCCACTGATGGATTTTAAGCACCCAGAGCAGTGGCTGGCACACAACAGGTACTCAATAGATATTTGTTTAATGTTCATTAGCTAGTCTAATTTAGATGCTAGTTATCAAGTGACAGGTTCACAGGCTAAGACCTGTTCGAAATAGTTACCCTCACCCCCGCCCCCCCAGACTCCAAGCTGCTCCTGGTGTCCACAAAGCAGTTAGCTGTGACATTGCCAAGCAATCACTGTCACTTGGTAAAATTGAGAGGAAGTAGAAATTCCAGAGGGTCAGTGGTTTGGGTTATTTTCACTTAACTAATGATGGCCGCTGACCCCCACTTTGCCTTGGTAGTTATTTCAGAAGCAAAACAGGTCCATGTATGATTTAGATCTAGGCTCCAAGAATATTCGAGATTGTTGTATCTGCAAATCGTTCATGTTGCTCCCAAGTAAAATCGGAAAAGATCCCACCGTAAGTGCCTTTCTATCCTCAGAGTGCCTTCCCATCTGTTTTCAGTCAGTGCTTGAGAATGATCTTGAAAGTACGCAGGAGGACAGAGAATAAAGACAAAATCGTACTGTCGCTGAGAGGTATAATTAGGGCACATATATAATTTTTTGCCCAAACCGGGACAACTAGCATAAGCTGGGACTGTCTTGGGCAGATTATACAGAGGGTTGTCTTAGCCTCTATCACCTCAGAGGATGGAAAGGGATTGCAAAGATGAGTGCATCTGACAAGCCAAAAGCTCTGTCGTTTGCATCCTGCTTGGTTTCGAATTCAAGGGTCACAGATGTTGATCAAAATACTCATATTGTCAATTTGCACTAATTTCGCTAGTTTGTAGGTATCAGGCAAGACTGTTCAGTAAATGACCTAGCAAATTAATCCATCTCCCCCCATTAGTTTCTGACTTTTTAGCATGACAATGTCAGACACCCTGTTAAAGAAAAGGCCCATGCGAGCTGTGCAACTGACAAGTATGTACTCTTCCCCCTCAGAGACGCATCTGTCTACTTACCGCCCCCACCCAGCCCACACACACCTCCCTCCATCCCAGCCAGGCCTCTGGTTTTCAATTCTTACAGTACAATCAGAATGAGTGAAAAAGGACCCTGATTTTCCGGAGGGACCAAGCAGTCTGAGAAGGTACGTCTTCAACATCATTAGTAGTTCATCTTCTAAAACCTCAGGGCAGCCCCTAGGCAGCCCCTCCTGCAATCTCCCCCCTCCCACCACCACCCCTCGCTTTTGGTGTCGGCTTATCAAATTAATGAAGCCTATCTAGACAGGAGGAAGTTGGGGTGGAAGACTGTGGCTTAAGAGCAATTCAATGCAAGCCCCTCCCTCTCTTAAAAAAAAAAAAAAAAAAAAAAAGAATGGGGGGAAATTAGAATTTCTTTTAGAATGGGAAGAGGAAAGGGAGATGGTGTTGGGGGTGGGGTAGAGGGTGGCTACCACTGTCTCCCAGTTCCCTGAAGGAGGAGATGTCTATTTACCTTCTCTGGCTGAACATTTGCATGCAAAAAAGGCGCAGTTCCTTTGTGGGCAGAATTTATCAGGGACACATTTTCTACTTGGGGGAGCCACGTGTAGGGGAAGGACTCCAGGTAAGGAGGATAAAGCAACTTCCTAGACCTCTCCTCTCATCTTTTTACAAGGCAGCCAGCCCCCTTTATCACACACAGCATCTGGGAGGCCGGGGTGAGATCTGGTGCGTGTGCGCAGTACGCTGGCAGGGGGCAGAGGGCAGATGCCACCCTCAGCCACGGGCAGCCGGGGACTGGGTGTCAGCAACCTGCTTCAAGGCACGGAACACCCAGGGCAGTGCCATTTGAGTTTCCACACTCCCCTGTATCCGGAGAGGCAATTTTCAGCGCTGGGTACAAAACACATCAACATCTCTCATCACGTCACTGACCTAAATATAGACATTGACTTCAAGGAAGAGGAGAAGGAAAAAAAGTTGCACGTTCTTTTATACCTGCAAATGCTGCAGAGTTCTTCAAATAAGCCCTGGCAGTGAGGAACAATAGCTAACCAGTTAGATGGGAGGGGACAGGAGTGGAGGGATGGGTGGTCTAGAATGATGGCTGTGATATGGCCATGAGGGTTTCTCATCGTAAAGTCAATCCTCATTTTATAATCTGGGGTAGGGAGATCGCTCGGGGCGGGCGCGGTGTTGTGTCCCTTGCCAGCTTTTCCATGGGGTGCCCCGGAGGAAGGGAGTACTTGCCATAGGTCTCTTGGCTAAGCCCAGCTGGATTCTTCCCTGGGTAGAGCAGGTCTCTTTGAAGATAAGCTTCTTCGTCCCCATCTGAGAAGAGTGTGCTGGTGGCATCTTTGTGACAGTGCCCTTCCCGTAGCTACTGGAAGCCACTCCAATCCCAACCTTCCACTTCAGCATTATGAGTCAAGTGTCCCCTTCCACTCTGGAAAGCTGATGTGGGCGGGGTCACTTGTTTATGCCATGAGAAGGGTCAGGAAAGGATGCTTTACCCTCATGGTAAGAATTCAGAGTTGGATCATCTCTTAAAGCTATGCTGCTAAGCGTGCTTACTTTCTTATTCACTTGGAGATTATTCACCTGCTGGGTGAACAGAAGGGCCATATTAGACGCTTTTATGAACACGAGTTCCATAACTAGGGAGCTTGGGAAAGATACCTGAACAAAACATTAAGTATAGACAGAGCAGTGGTATCAGCAATTAGGACACAGTCGTGGGCAATCAATTGCACAGGGAAAGTCACATGTCTCGGGCATATTTCTGATGCTCTTCCTGTTCACTTAGACAACTATCTACCTACATAAAAACAGCCTGTGTGGAGGCTCCCCGAGTGTCACATAATTGCTTGCTGTTAGGGAACCAGCAAGCCACTTCAGACTTAAGCTGTCCAGAACTGCGTCATTCAGGCAGAAAAACAAACCCACGATCTTTTGTGTTAGCAAAGCGTCCACAAATGCAGCCATCAGTCTGTTTCTTCAGAGAACACATACTCGACCCTTGCAGAAACATACCACACCATCGCAAAAAGAGCCCTCTGCCCTTGGAAAAATAATGGAAAAAAAGAATGCCAAGCTTACACAAGAGATGCTAAGGGCACCACTACGGATGAAATGAAAGAAAAAACAATAGGAGAAGCCCAACTAGAATTGAGGACAGAAAGAAAGGAAGCCAGAAGTTCTAAGTGAAAACAAATAATGACAGGAAAAGGCTTTGGGCGAGGGCAGCGCTGTGAGTGCCTGAGGTTAGCACGGCCCGCTATGACAATCCAGGCAGGAACATCTTGGTAGCTTCCCTGGCACTTACTGTTCTAGAAAGTGAGGCTCAATCAGAACATGGAAAACACAGGGGCATATGTACTGAGAAATAAACACACCCAAAGGACGGCAGAGAGCACATCTCTGGATTTCAACTACCAGCTTAAGGTGACCCCAACCAGAACAGGAACCTATAATAAGTGCTCCATAATGTGGCTAAGAGAAGACACCCAGCAATGCCCTTCACGAGCAAAGACTAACCCTGGAGGGATTCTAAGAAGAAGCTGAGACCGGCTCAGGTTAAGGTCCTCGAAGACCCTGATGCAGTACCAGGGACGTCCTTCCAGAAACCGCTTCTCCTGGGTTTCAGTTTCTCCACACAGACCCTTGGAAATACACTCTCTGGGATCGGCGAATGCAATTAAAAATCACAAAGAACTAGAGAGGGAAAAAATAGAAAATAATTTGGTCAAGAAGAAATATGCCCAGAGTCATTTTTTTTCCAATCCAATATCTTTGTTAATTAAGCATTTTCCCAACCTATGATGAGAATACTAATAGTAATCTAATACTATACTACTCATTACTAATAAAACATATTTATGAAGTGGAAGTATAATGTGCCTATTTCCAAAATGTGGTTATAAATGACTTACTCTAAGCCACAATTTAAAATGGTTTGAGAAATGAGTCTTTAATAAAGAATTGATGAGGAAGATGACTGCTGATAATAATTCTATTTGGTAAGATTATGTGGTTTGCTATGGCAATTTGAGCTGAGGTGATTGCCTCAAAAATTACTGCAAGTAACTAATATAGGGAAATTTAATTGATGATAAATACAGTGATGTGTCAACTCTGGAAAAAGTGAGCATGTAACTGAAGGATCTAGCATCTTCTCATCTGCTGATTATATTCCTAGTCATTACGGTGCTGTCAGGATGCTATTTGTTTGACACATTTGCACATAGTAGGGATTTAAAAGGCGAATGAATAAGCACCTATAATTAGTCCTTGATGTGGGTTCCTATATACAATTATAGTTCATCATAAACCCATTAACATTTAGGAAAAAAACCCCATTATAAGAGTTGTAATATTAATAGCATTTGTGATAGTCAGTGTAGGGGATGTCTGGCATGGTCAGAGAGCCCCGACATTAGGACACTGGGATCTAGCCTGAGCTTTTTAGAAGGAAAAAAATAAAATAAAAAACAAAACACCAAAGCTCACTTTTCTTTTTAAGGGTATTACTACACGAATAGGTCAGGGTGTCTTGACTTGAGCAAAGCATTTGATATATAACTCCGTTGGCTATCCCTTTGAACAAAGAGAGCCAAGGGCCCTGGTGGACTGAACAAATATCATATACACACCGAGCCTTACTAAAATACTAGACATCGTCCTAGACAGGGAACTCCAGGGAATAACGGAATAGACAAAGCCCTGAGCTTCAGGGAGTTGAAGGTCTAGTGAGGCCAAAAGAATGAACAAACAGTTAAATACAACATAATAAGTGATACATGTTGCAATGATGGTGTGGCGTAAACAAAAAGGCTTTGCAGAAATGTGATTCTTTTGGCTTTTTTGAGTCAAGGTCTCACCCTGTCACCCGGGCTGGAGTGCAGTGGCACTATCACGGTTCACCACAGCCTCAAACTCCTGGGCTCAGGGGATCTTCTGCCTCAGCCACCCAAGTAGCTAGGACAACAGGTACGCACCACTACACCTGGCCCATTAAAAAAATTTTTTTTTTAATTAAAAATTTTTTTTTGTAGAGAAGAGGTCTTATTATGTTGCCCAGACTGGTCTCGAACTCCTGGGCTCAAGCAATCCTCTCGCCTCGGCTTCCCAAAGCACTGAGATTACAGGCGTGTGCCATCACACCTGGTCCTCTTTTTCTTTTCAACGCATTTTTATTCTAATGAGTTAGTCTTTACACAACGTGAAAGCAAAACAGAACAAAAATACACATGGAACGCTGGTGCCAAGGGTTGGCCAGGAGGTGGAAACCCTGGGCCTCTCCCTAGGTCATGGTCCTGATATGGGGCTTAAAGAAAGGTGATTCCGGAGTTAAGCCCTAAAGGACGCGTAGAAGTTACTGAGACGGATCAAGTGTGGCCAAAGCGTTCCAAGCAGAGAAAGCCTGTGTGAAGATGCGAAGAATCTGTGTTTGAGGAACTGCTATGGGGAAGCCCAGAGGACATATGAGGGAGGGAAAGGGAGTGAGTCTGTGAAGGCTGGAGGCAGCTTCTGAGGCTGGACATCCCAAGAGGTCTCCATTCTACAGTTCAGTGATGATGGACAGCCCAGAGGGAATTTTGCTCTCCATGTGTATTAGTGACTTTATATAGAGGAATAGTAAAGCAGAAAGCAGGACAATGACAAGAAAAAAGCCATATCTTACCAGTCCAGGACAGAGAAGTGTTAATAATATCCAAATACCGAGCCATAAACACCGACTGTTCTTGTGCAGTGCAGGGAAAATCCTGCCTGTGTGTGGTTTATGTTTAAAATGTGAGGGTTAGACTTGGGTCCAGCACCTTCGGGCTGCAGGTGAGTTCTGAGTATTTTTGCTGAGCTCTTCATTGGTCCAATGACATTTGGAATTTCATATGCAGATCTGGGAATATCATTTTAAAAAGATATCAGTTGTTACACACATGTCAGAAGGGGGATAGTCTTTGTGACCATGGGTCAGATGATCATGTTCATTAGCGAAAGGAACTGGTCATGCCTGAGTTTGGAAAGAGAAGATGGAGACATGGGAAAGCTTTTGCGATTTCTCTAGAGGCTGTGGAAGAAAAAAAGGGGTGGATGTCCTCTGTGTCACACCGTAGGGACAAAGTGGAGGTTATATGGAGATGGATTTCAGCAGAATGCAAGGAAGGACTTTCAAATCATTCCACTTCCAGAAAATGAAGATGGATGGCAGGCAAGGACTCGACAGCCATCGTGACGAAGAGTTTTGGAGGCGATTCCTGCTCTTGGCACGAGGTTGAGCTAGATGACCTTGACAGTCCTTTCTCCCCAAAGACGCTCTAAAATGTCAGTACATCCTGGCTAGATCAGATATCTGTAATTCGAAAACAACCAACGATCCCCTATAATTTACATCTCTGGAAATCTAGGTCATGTTAAAATAACCAACAAAGATTTTTGCACGTTGTGCTAATTTTTGAGGAGGATTAAAAAAAAAAAAAGACCTGATCCTATCACTTCTCCTTTCCTCAAGGAGGTACGCAACACGATCCCATGGACAGTCATTGACCTCTTACAGAACAGGGGACGGAATACCAATTTGGCATTAATTAGAAAGCAGAAATTATTCCAAAACTGTTATGCTAGCAATGGTGCTTATAATGTGCTTTGAAGATACAAAAGATGCTGCTGAGTTGTGAAATGAAAACAACAAAAACAATGTTGACAGAGAGCTTGGGGCTTGTTGGGTACTCCTCTTCCTGGCAGCTGGGCTATAAGGAGGTTAGCAAAAAAAAAAAAATAATAATAATGAGGAGTGTTTTCTTCCAAATTTGTACCAGTGACACAATCCTGGCCACCAAAATTCCTCAGAGAACCGGGGAGGTTTCAACTTTCATAAGCAAGGGACAGTCAGTGAGGTCATGGTAAGGAGGTTTCCAATTACTTGTTGCTAATCCAGTAGAAGTATCAATTTCATACACCAGAGATCTATTTCCACCTATTATTTATTAGAAAACCCTCAGGGTAAAAGTTAACGTTAGGCTGCTGTTTTTAAATTTTTAATGAGTTTTAAGAGCCCAAGTGAAGGTCTTTGGCTCTATTTTGGGAAAAATAAAAACATCTAAAATCTTAAAATAAGAAAAAGAAATCTGAATTAACCAAACATCTTAAGATTCATTGACAACGAGTCCCAAATGCAAACCCAGGATACCAATTACAGCCTCTAAAAAAGAGCCGCACTTTTCTGATTGTAGTCAGTTTTCCCATATGATAAACACACTTTTCCCTGTTTATTGAAAAGAGAATATTATATAGCAACATTGTCCATCCCTGACCAAGAGGCCTTGTTGATTATGGAGATCAAGCCGAGAACCAGAAGACTATTTCTCCCTGACAAGGGACCAAATATACGCATACTCGAGTTTAAATTTACACCTGAGCATGGGATCACCTTTTCCTATATGTGAACAAAGCTGAGATTCTGAGCATGTGGCCAAGAGAAAAAAAAAATCAATCAAACCAAACATGATATCCTGAGGAACAAAGGCCAGTGCAATCCCAAGGAGTTAATTACCCCATTTTTTTTCTTTTTTCAGTCAGGATCTCACTCTGTCACCCAAGCTGGAGTGCAGTGGCGTGATCACAGCTCACTGCAGCCTCGACCTCCTGGGCTTAGGCGGTCCTTCTGCCTCAGCCTCCTGAGTAGCTGGGACTCTAGGCACACACCACCATGCCCAGTTAATTTTTTTATTTTTTATTTTTTTGTAGAGACAAGTCCTCGCTATGTTGCTCAGGCTGGCCTCGAACTCCTGGGCTCATGCAATCCTCCTGCCTCAGCCTCCCAAAGTGCTGGGATTACAGGTGTGAGCTACCACACCTGGCCTCCCTCATATTTTGACAAGGACTGTTTTCTTCAGTGTGGGTGGGAGATTTGAGGGAGGTACTGGATGTACTGTCTGCCTCTCTCGTCCCGGGAGAGGGAAGAAAAGCCTTGGAAAGTAAAGCCCAGTCACCCTTTATTCACTCTCTTCCCTCCTTCGTTCTCACCCTGCAGACAGGTCTTGTGCTTTTCACTGCTTCCTCTGGTATTGACAGCAGGAATTCTGCCCGGTATCATTTCACTAAGCCCTCAGCCTCAAAAGTAAGGATGTCTGAATCTCAATACTTAAAAAAAAACAAACAAAAAAACCCCAAAAACTTTGTCAAGGGATGGCCTTCGTATTAAAGTGAAACACACAGAAGAGCAGAGAAGCCCACGTGATCACGTCATCGGTATAAACAAGCGATCTTAATGGCTCCTGGGCAGTCAGTCTAAGTATCTGATATCCGTGTGCATCATTCTTCGGTGGCCAGCACGGATTCTTCCTCGTACGTTTTAAATAATAACCTTGGAAGACGGGAGACGCCTCTCCTTTATTTCTAGTTAAGAAAAACAACAGGCCAGAGAGCATAACAGCAATTTATGATTTTTGCTGGTGCACTATCATCCAGTAATAAGTGCAACTCGAAACTGCCAATTATCTCATAAGAGGGGGGTCACCTTTTCTGTTGGGAATGGCTACATCCAGGAATGGAGGTTCAGCCCCCTCACTCTCCCAAATGTGGCCAGAGCTTCTCGGAGGCAGAAGAAAAACAGTCAACACACAGACACGCCAGTGAGCCCAGCCTCTGGCCCCAGAGGCTTCTCTCTGGGTTAGAGAGAAGACTCGAGGAAGACAGAGAAAGAAAAGAGGGGGCCCAGAGTGCCAGCGCCTGGGGCAGTCGGCAGGTCACACACACGCGGCACTCAGCAGCAAACTCAGTTTACAAAGAGACATCTGTTCCATTACTCCGATGCATTGTGGCTAATTACATCCTGGCCCGTCTGTGAAATGACAGCCACTTATTCTCCAGTGAACCGTAAAATCTGTACATGTTCCATCTGGGGAGTGGGAGAGCAGGGGCGTGGAGGCTGGAGTGGGAGGAAGGGGGCGCAGCCGAGGGGAAGGAGAAAACCCAAGAAATGACGCCCTCGGGGAGATCCTCTGGGTGCTGGTGGTGGAGGTCGATGATGAGAAAGGACTTCGCAGCTTCGTTCAGGGCCCCATGGTAATGGAAGAATTCGTTCTTGCAGCTGTTGCATGAATTCAAAGGCTGCAGTGCCAAGCCAGGGGTGGCCGCGTGAAGGTCTCCATCATTGTCATGCCAGGGTTGTGGCTTGGGGACAAACCTACGTGCCTGTTTGCTGCAGTCCCCAGGGCCTTGTGAGAAAGAGGCAGCTGGTCCCAGCCAGGGTGTGGCCACTGGTGGGAAGTGGGCGGGGCTCTCCATCCACTCTTCAGAAGACTCAATGCTGTGTCCCTTCTCACTCTGGGACCTGAATTAGGGAAAGCTCTTTTTTTTTGAGTTGGAGTCTCACTCTGTCGCCCAGACTGGAGTGCAGTGGCCGCTCC